>NW_028274813.1:96395984-96547500 GCF_037043125.1 Eumetopias jubatus
CAAACATTTCATTTTCTATAGATTTATAATGTTTTGCCCTCTACAGAATGAAAAAGAAAGTGATTCTGTACACTCAGCCATAATATTTACAAAGATTCCTAATGCCTCCAGTTATTTTTTGAAAAACTTAAAACAATACCTAGTACAATACCTAGTTTCTTCAGCAGTCATTAAGATTTTAGTTCTGTTCCTTGAATTATCTTCCGAATCTTCTCAGCATCATTTTGTACAATTTTATTGGATGGATCAATCTTAAGTGCAGCTTCATAATCCTGTAGACCTATATTTATATAGCAATGATGGTTGATAAAATTAATATTTTATAAATACTTGTGGTATCTAGATGATTTTTTTAAATAAAAATAACCACTAAGAACGTGGTTCAGGACAAGCATCAGGTTTTAAAATCAGATTCTCATTTTCACACACATATATCTATGTAGTATTTCTAAAAGACTGCAGAAAATTTTCACTGATTTCAGGAATAATTATACTCATTACATTCAGGATTCAGTAAGAAGCAGTTTTGGGTTTTTTTTAAAAAAAAAAAAGATTTTTAAATGTATTTAATCTCTACATCCAATGTGGGGCTCCAACTCATGATCCCAAGATCAAGAGTTGCACACTTTTCAGGTTGAGCCTTCCAAGCACTCCAGAAGCAGTTATTTTAAATTCAATATACAGCTTAAACTCATTAAAGCATGAACAGACTCAATAAAACTCACATATAAAAAGGACATTTTTATTACCTCAATGAGAAAGTAATAAATGGAATCTTATTTAGAAATTCTAGATTTAAAAAAATAATTTTGGTAGATTAAATCCATTAGTGGTTTTTTCTATAGTTGTCATATCTACAGAATTCCTTTGAGGAAAATTGGTTTAAAAGGAAAGCATTGTGGACTGTTTGTTAAATACATATAAATGAGTCTAAGTCTTTACCAAAATAAGTAGTGGGAAAATTTGAGAGTAAGGAAACTTGAGTTCTAAGTGCTACTGATTTGCCATGCCACTTGAGGTAAATCACTTAACTTCTCCAAACCTCCATTTTCTCATCTTTAAAATGAAGAGTACTTTTAGCTCAAAAAGTCTATGATGCTACAATTTCTAAAGAATGCTTTAAAATGTTTCATTCCTGTCTTGATCATTTTTATCATCATGAAGCTGGATAAGAGACTAAAAATAAAGGGTGGGGCCATAAATCTAATTTGGATGCTTTGGTTAGAAAAAACTACAAAATGTCAGAAACAAGTTTAAAAACGAAGTCAGAAATAATAAAACCTTATAGACAAGCCCATTCCCTGGTAAGTGATCATCAAGGAGTATGCCTCTAGGCCTTGAATAAAGGAAAGTTGACTGGTCCTCTGGGTAAGGAGGTGTGGGAAGAAGAGCATTAAAGATAAAATACTACTACAAAATTTTGCCTTTTGGAGCAACATGAGTAACTGCAAAAAGTCCCTAAATACGTTAAAAATGAAAAACAATAAAAAATAAGTGTGTGGCTTCTATACACATGAGGCTGAAACAAAACTTAGCACAGTCTCTCAAACATAAGCAATGATCATACACTGTGGTAGATCACTTGTTTCCGAGCTTGTGTGTGTATCTGTCTGTATGACCAAAGCAGTTCATTTTAAATTTCCATCATTTATATCCTTTATCACACATCTTTTCATAGAAAAGTTGTCTGGATACTATAGCATTTTCCTACACCTAAATGTGTTGTTCACATCTTGTCTTAACTGCCTTCCATAAGAATAAATTTTTTAAATACTTCAAAATCATTTTTTGTCAGATAAATTGCAAAGAATATATTAAATGCTAAAAATATAAAACAGTGGAGTCCTAAAAAGTTATGATCTTAAATAATCCCAATGACACTTTTTTCAGAGCATAACTTGGAACTTAAAACATCTCTATTAATTTCTTACCTTCTATGTACAATTCTAGTTGACAGAATGCTGTCCCACGTCGTATATATGCCTTCATTCTTCCATTAGCATTATCTGCAACAGGTGGTGTCAATAACTCTAGTGCCTTACAAAATAAAATAAGGTAAAGACAATTTCCAATTTAAACTTGAGCAAAAACATGATAAAAATCTTAACTTTAAAACAAGCCTCAAGCCTCACCCACCAAAATTTTTTACTTCACTGGCACAGAAATTTATCAAATATATTTGTGTTGAACAATTTAAGGATTTGTTCAATTTTTCCTATACAAGATTCATACCCTCTCTCCCAAAATGATGATTTGGTTTATCATTTGAAATCTCTACAGCTTTATCTTTATTAGCAGGAATGATTAAAAACACTGGAGGTCTTTATATTCAAATTGGGTTATCCCATTCATTCATTCAATAAATATTTGTGCACAGAATTGTGCTAGTAAAAGGAAAACTGGATCATAAAAATATTGTCAGATCTTTTAATAGCTTAATAAGATCAAAGCATGAGGATCTGGTTATTTCCTTCATATTTTCAATCTCAAGGAGCCACATAAGAGATTTGCATATGATTTTCCCCTAAAACAGATTATTCTGACATGGAAAAAAGAGAAAAAACTAGAAGTTTAAGATAATGACATGATATTAATAATAAAATTAGGATATACTAGGTTACTCTGAAAATTGGGAAATTATAGAGCTATCCTTCTACTAGGCAAGTGGTAGTGATAATAAGAAAAAAACAAGTTTTCTTCCTTCAACCTTTCATTAAGTCTGCGAAACTTTAATAAGATAAAGGGTAAGAACAAACTGACAAGCATTTATTAATTTCCTTGTGAATTTCAACTGATATACCAAGGCAATATAGTGCCTTGAAGTCTCAAAAAAAACACCAGTTTCTTGTCAATTCAAAAAATTTTTTTCAGTAAAAAAACATAACTAACAAGATGACTCTTAAAATCCTTGCATCTCAATTACATAAACTTAAAAGAAAAAAGATTAAGGGCAACATTTAAACCAATAAATAAGAGGGTAACAATTTTAAAGCACCATATATAAATAAATAGAAATATATACCTTAGAAGAATCTTCAATGGCCTTGTGTAAGTTTTTTAGTTTTAGGTGGCAAGCAGCCCGATTCAAATACAATAGTGGAATCTTGTTATTTAGTCTTATGGCTAAATTGTATGCATTAATAGCTGCCAAGTAGTTTTCTTTTGCAAACAATTTGCTAATAAGACAAAAAGAGAAAAGGAAAACAATGTAATATTGAAAGAGAAACACAGAAATAATATCTAATGATATTTGGCAGAGGAGATGGCTTACCTCCTTTTCTATTCCCTGTACAATGGACTTCATTCCAAGGCTACACCAGCTTCACCTTTCCTCCACATACATCAGCGTGTAATCTGAATGCAACTGACTTCAACCCCACCTCCGAGGGTATTCATCTGTAGTTTAAACCAGTAAGCATATTTCCACCCTCTTGACTACAATGACTGACTTGGGAGAGGCTTATGACCTAAACTGGTCTATTCAGAATGCGGCCTATGACTTTGTTTCCAAAGTTAGAGAATGAAAAATTGGGAAAACTCCTCTTGCTGGATACAAATGAAGAAAGCACACAGCCCAAACTATTAGTGACCATGTTTAATAACACCACGAGAACAGCCAGCACTAGAATAAAGCTGATACTGTGGAATTATGAAAAGAATAAAAAGGCAGACAGAAACTGAGTCCTTAGTGATACAGTTAAGCTGCTAGATCAAGCTTACCTGAAATGCAATATATCTTTAGCTTTTTACTTATATAAGCCAATAAATTCTTTTTAACATACAGCCAGTTTAAATTGGGTTTTTTTGGTTACTTGGCAAACAAAAGCATCTAATAGATCAAATCTTCCAAAATTCTCTTCAAATAGATGTACATAGTTAAAAGATTTACTTAAAATGTGAAGTGTTTCTTTATATTTATGTACAATTCTTAGAATTTTGAAAAATGCATAAACATAAGGAAAATAGAAAATACCAAATATAAGTATCATAAAACACTTTGTATTCACTTCCAGTTGATTGTACCGCATACTGTATAGTTCTAGAACATGATGACATCAGAAGTAAAAGCACCCAGTAAATCATTAGGAAAAGGGAAGATGACACCACTGTGACATCTAACCTAAGCCTGACTCAAGTATAAAATAACCCGCACAAACTGGAAAGCTAATTCTCTGGTAACAGTTTATGCTTCTGAAGTGCCTCATATCAGTTAGGACATTTCTGAATGCAAGTAACAGACAGAAGCCCAATTCAAACTGGTTTAAACAAGTAAGGAAATAAATTATCTCACATTTTAAAAGTCCACATTTAAAAAATCCAGACAATGGAAAGGCTCCATGCCCAATGAAATCAGCAGCTTGAGGATGTTATCCTAAGGCCCAAGGTTCTTTTCATTTCTCCATTCTACTGCACTCAGCAGCTACTTCATTCTAGGGCTGGTTTTCCTCATGGGTGTAAGGTGGCTGCATAATTTCAGGTGCCACCTTCAAGCACAATATTCATTAGAAGAAAATGGGACAGTATCTTCTGGCATATGCTCCTTAAGGGCAAGAAAACTTTCCCCAAAAACCTCCCGGTTCACCTCCTTTCCCATCTCACTGACCAAAAGTACCTACCCTTAAAAAAATATTTTGTCTTAATAAAATCACCAGTCTCTCTCACCTCCTCTATCTCTCTCTCCCCACTTTTACTCCTTAGTACTACATATTGTTTTGGAGCATTTAAAAAAAATTCAACAATATGATCATCTTTTCGTATTAAGAAATATGGAGATATACTATTTTTACAAAGTTTTTGTCGTTGTTGTTGTTACTTTTACAAAGAAGTCTCTAATTTGTGCCAGGATTTCTGAAACCAGTCTCCTCCTACTGATGGACATTTAGAGGTTTTGTTTGCCACTACTCTGCTTTTATAAACAACATTACAATAAATATTTTTGTACATGTAGCTAAAAACAAAGCACCACCACAAACAAAAACCCCACCAGCAGGATAATCAAAACAACCCTGATTTGTTGAAGTC
The DNA here is from genome assembly GCF_037043125.1 of Eumetopias jubatus. Classification (NCBI taxonomy): domain Eukaryota; kingdom Metazoa; phylum Chordata; class Mammalia; order Carnivora; family Otariidae; genus Eumetopias; species Eumetopias jubatus. The sequence goes on from NW_028274813.1 coordinate 96,401,007, forward strand.
AATCAGAATTTATCCTGGGACTTGGGATAGGGTCCCCATCTAAGTCACAAGGGTAAGTTCTACACACCTAAACAAAATAGGGTCTCAGCCAGTAAGGATAAAGGGAGACCATACATTTTGGCTAGATAACCGATAATGTCTACCACAAGCCTTTTTTTTTTAATTGTGATAAAATATATATAACAAAACTTACCATTTTTAACCATTTTAAAATGTATAGTTTAGTGGCATTAAGTACATTTACATTGTTGTGCAACCATCACCAATATCCATCTCCAGAACTTTTTCATCTTCTGAAACTGAAACTCTGTACCCATTAAACATTAACTTCCCATTCCCTCCTATCTTTGACAACCACCATTCTATTTTCTGTTCTATGAATTTGACTGCTCTAGGTACCTCATATAAGTGGAATCATACAGTGTTTTTCCTTTTGTAACTGGCTTATTTCACTTAGCATAATGTCCTCAAGGCACATCCATGTTGTAGCATGTAACAAGGGTTTCTTCCTTTTAAAGGCTGAGTAATATTCTATTGTATGGATATACCACTTTTTGTTTACCTAAATATCCATCAATGGGCACCTGGGTTGCTTCCACCTCCTGGCTATTGTGAATAATGCTACCATGAACATGGGTGTACAAACACCTGTTTGTGTCCCTGCTTTCAATTCTTTTGTGTATATACCCTGAAATGGGATTGCTGAATCATATGGTAATTCTATTTTTAATTTTTTGAGGAGCCTCCATACTGTGTACCATCTTACATTCCCACCAACAATGTTCAAGGGTTCTAATTGTTCCACATGCTCACCAACACTTGTTATTTCTGGGGTTTTTTTTATAACAGCCATTGTAATGTGTATAAAGTAGTATCCCACTGTGATTTCTATTTGCATTTTCTAAATAGTGATATTCAACATCTTTTCATGTGCTTTTGCCATTTGTATATCTTCTTTGGAGAAATGTCTAAGTCCTTTGCCTACTTTCTATTTTTATTTATTTATTTATTTTCTTTGCCTACTTTTTAAAAAGCTTGTTTGTTTTTTAGCTGTTGAGTTGCAGAAGTTTTTGGGTTTTTCTTTAAGATTTATTTATTTATTTATTTGAGGGAGGGGACAGAGGGAGACAGAGAGAGTAACCTACGCAGACTCCACTGAGCACGGAGCCAACAGGGGGATCAATCTCACGACAGAGATGAGACCTGAGCTGAAACTAAGAGTGGGATGCTTAATGGACTACACCACCCAGGGGCCCCACAGAAGTTCTTTATATATAGTCTGGATATTAAGCCTTTATCAGATATATGATTTGCAAATATTTTCTCCATTCCATAGGTTATCTTTTCATTCTGTTAATAATGTCTTTCATGCACAAAAGTTTTTAATTTTGATGCATTTCGATTAACCTATTTTTCTTTTGTTGCCTGTGCTTTTTAATTTTTTTTTTATTATTTTTAGAGAGAGAAAGAGAGAGAATGCATGTGAGCAGGGACAGGGGAAGGGCAGAGGGAGAGGGAGAGAAAAAAATCTCAAGCATACTCCCTGCCGAGCACAGAGCCCCACTCAAGGCTCGATCTCATGACCCTGAGATCACTACCTGACCCAAAATCAAGTCAGACACTTAACCGACTGAGCCACCAGGCACCCCGATGCTTTTGATATCACATCTAAGAAATATTGCCAAATCCAATGTCATGATGTACTCTGTGTTTTATTCTAAGAATTTTATAGTTTTAGCTCTTATGTTTAGGTCTTTGATATATTTTGAGTCAATTTTTATATAAGGTGTTAAGGGTCCAACTTCATTCTTTTTTATATGAATTTCCAGTTTTCCCACCACCATGTATTAAAAAAGACTATCCTTTCTACATTGAATAATTGTTGAAAATCATTTGGTCATAGAAGGGAGGGCTATTTCTGGACTACCTATTCCACTGGTCTATATGTCTGTACAAATCTTATATTAACATACACATTTGAAGAACAGTTCCATTTTGGGGGCACCTGGGTGGCTCAGTTGGTTAAGTGTCTGTCACTTGTTTCAAACCTGGGCCTGCCTTTGCATTGGCCTTGTGGGACTTGAGGAGTGAAGGGAAACAACATGAAGCTCACACTGCAGGTCAGGATCTCAGGGTTGTGGGATTGAGCCCACATCAGGCTCCACACTGGGCATGGAGCCTGCTTCAGATTCTCTTTCCTCTCCCTCAGCCCCTCCTCCCTCTAAAAAAATAAAAAATAAAAAATTTTAAAAATTTAAAAATAAATGAAGAATAGTTCCATTTTTCATCTTTAACATTAGTTTTACAATATAACAATTTTGTCAGAAAAATTCTCCCAGGTCCTAAGGGAAAAAGAGTTTACAATGAGAATTACTAAAGAACCTCTGTAGAAGGCATAATAGCAAGAAATATGAAGTATTAAAATATTTTTAATGTTTACATGTACATATTAAATATAAATCCAAATTCTTTTAAGTTCAATGTCACTACAAACATCCAAAAATTTGCGTGATGGCTTTCAGAGTGATTTTGAACTAGGAAATAGCCAAATTTCAAAAGGAAAGGGGAAAAAAAATATCTAGAGGGCAGTAACCTTTGCACACCAAATTTAAATAGAGAAGTTAATAACCATGAGGTCTCCCCTAATGTTCCAAATAAGGCAATGTCAATGAAAAGAATTATGCAAAAGTACTCATTAATTCAACACATACTGAGTGCTTATTATACTGTATGTACAGTGAGAACAAAAGAGTCATGGACAATTGCAAACATTCCTGTCATTTTTATGACTGACTGGTCTGCCTTTATAAAGAAAGAAACATTCTGATTTGCAATGGCCAAAAGGGCCAAAGATTTTGTACAAGAGTTGAGTGTGGGAGAAGCAACCAGAGGCAGGACTGATAGGAAAGAAGCACTGTAGAGAGAAGTCAAGAAAAGGGCAGGAGAAAGCTAGGAGAAATCAGAAGTAGTAGGGCTTAGCCACAGCAATAGGGGCGGGAGCAACCCACGATTCCAACAGAAGACAGAATAGCTCTGTTGTGCGGGCAGTAAGAACTGTAAGAGTCACCTACCCCTGAAAGGACTTTAAAAGTCCTTGTCTCTTTCAGCATCTCATAGAAAACATTCTTGGGTATCTTGAGAGCTTCTAACGCTGAGTATCAGCATGCCTTAGTGAGGGCACATCAAGCAGTACAATTTAGCACTCACGATGGAAACAGGAAGAGGAAACTACATACCAAACAAAATGACAAGGTCGGCCATAACAGGTACCGTCCTGCAACAGAATAGTATGGGCTATAAAATGCATACAAACAAGCAACTGAACAAAATGATAATTACCTCAAAGAAGTCATCTTGGACTATGGATTCTAAACTTCTTTAAGTCAGGCAAAAGGTAGCAGTATAAGAAAAGTGTCTTATCTCCAGAAACAGAGTTTTTAAAATGCAGCAGAGCAAGGCAGATTTGGCAAATCTGTCCCGAAAGTAGGCAGGTGCAAAGGGCTGTTGGGAGATAATTCTCTATGGGAATCTTATGTTCATGCATGTCTTATGTCAGATGCACGGTCAGCTTTTAACTGGACAATCTTTTCAAAGATGTTTGTATAGCACACAGCCTTGGAAAATAGAGATAGTGTCTTCCTCTGGGGTGAAGAACAGATTTATTTACTGTTCAGTATGAAAAAAATATAGTATCTCCTCGTGCGGCAAAAGTTCGACATGTTTGCTTACAATCCTCTTATAAAAAAGTGTGTTCCTTGGGGGCACCTGGGTGGCTCAGTCAGATAAGCATCCAACTCTTGATTTCGGCTCAGGTCATGATCTTGGGGTCCTGGAATTGAGCCCCATGTCAGGCTCCTGCTCAGCGCAGAGTCTCCTTGTCCCTCTCCCTCCTGCTCTGCTCTTCCCACCCTCCCCCACCCCCGCTCTCCCCCCCCCCACACTCTAAAATAAGTAAAAGTAAATTAAAAAATTGTGTTCCTTAAATATGGTGTTCTGAGCTGTGGTTCAAACCTGGGCCTGCCTTTGCATTGGCCTTGTGGGACTTGAGGAGCGAAGGGAAACAACATGAAGCTCACACTGCTTGCTGTGCCTTGAATAATAGTCCTTTATCTCTGACCCATGAGTCTCCTGTATTCTCCCCCTGTATCCATGAAACTGTGGTAGGCTAACCCTTCACAGTTCTTGCCAGGGCATGGACCCAAACCTAAGAATTAGAAAGAAATTCAATTTGGCAAGTAGAACTGTATACTGTGTTGGGAGGAGATGATCAATAATCAGCATCAAAAAGTCCAACATGAAGTAAAAGGACATCCAGACAGGCAGATAGAATCCAACCACAGAACAACAAGCATAAATATAGACGGGCAGACTAGGTTAGTCTGTCAGCAGGGTCTTATAAACAAAGCTGGGATTCAGAAGTAGAATTAGCCTGGTAGCAAAAGGAAAAACAAAAGCAAAACAGATTCCCCAATCTTAAAAGGACTGGGGTACTAGGCAGCTACAAAATCTGGCACTTAGGCCAAAAGAATAAAAAGAAAATTCAGGGGGCACCTAGGTGACTCAATGGGTTAGGCATCTGACTCTTGATTGCAGCTCAGGCCTTGAACTCAGCATCATGAGTTCCAGCCCCACATACAAAGAAAAGAAGAGAAAAGGAAAGAAAAGAAAATTTAGATATAAGAACTAGGGTAGACAATGATTTTATGTAATAATAGCAATATGATGCTGGGAACTAGATTGTAGAATAATATATCCTTAATTCCCTCCTATGTAACGTAATACTGCTGTAGAGAGTGAGGTATGCAGAAGGGATTCAAGTGGCCTTAGGGTAGGAAAAGAAGGGATTTAAGTCTGGAGTTAAGACAGAGTCCAAAAAAACTTATGCTAAAAATCAAGCACAGAGCAATGTCAGTGACACAGAACAATGGTCCATTTACTTTATATGATTACAGGTGTCTAGAAGAGTAGCTATTAAAGTTATTTACAGCTTCTGAGTCATATAAGCCTGTTAAATAACATCATACCAAGCACATATCTAAATTAGAGCATCTAGACTCTGTTTTATGTGAGATCTTCTCAGTAAAAAGCTGTCTGGTACATAAGGTTAATTGGAAAAGGTAAAATGCTTTCATGAGCAAATAAAATTACCTAAACTTACTTATTCTCCCAAAAGGTAGAGATTTGGCATTTAAACTAAGACACAGCAGTGGAAGGGTAGGCAGAGAAAAATGAAAAAGCTATTGCTCTTTTGAAAGGTTTGCACACCTCTACCCTTTTGTGAAACAAGTGTCCCATGGGTTTTAGCATAGTAAAAACAGTTGGACTGTTTTCACCTGTGTAAATATAGAAGGCTATCATGAAACAAAGCCTCCAGAGATGAAAGTATTTCATCCTTTGGCTTAAGTTCAACACTCCACTTCTGAATCAGTTCTATTATGTCTATTCTATCTTTTGTCCTGTATTACATTGCTAGCGAGGATACAATTCTAACAAGTCTTATCTTTCCTTTTATCTATTTGTACTTTGCAGTATGATTAACCGTACTTTGCTCTATTTCTCTGGGTGTTATCAGTTACCAAGTTTTCTTCCATCTCTCCTCATATTCAACATTCTTTCTCTGGTCCTCTTATTTTACGTTTCTTTCTTTTTCTATCTAATTGGAGGTAGTGAGGCAAAATGGTATATAAACAAAAGAGGCTGAAAGTAATGACAATCTACCATGTCTGACTGCTGCAAAATATACTTTTACACTAGGGTTGCTGCCAATTTGTTGTTTTTGCCAGCAGTCAATTTTATTTCTATGTTTTAATTTTTTTAATTTTTAATTTTCACACACACACACACACACACACACACACACACACACTTTTGCTGCTCTTAGTCAAAATTCCAACCCTGGCTCAAAAATCTTATCTTCCCTTTCTACTCTTTTTTTTTTTTTTAAGATTTTATTTATTTATTTGAGAGAGAGAGCATGAGCACAAGAAGGGGGAGGGGCAGAGGGAGAAGCAGACTCTCCGCTGGGCAGGGAGCCGGATGTGGGGCTCGATCCCAGGCCCCTGGGTCATGACCTGAGCCAAAGGCAGACGCTTAACCGACTGAGCCACCCAGGCGCCCCAGCCCTTTCTATGCTTAAATCCAAATCACATCTTTAGTGTATCAGAAATAAGACCAGACCAACACTACCTAGGACCTTTAGTCCCAGCATCACAACACCTGTACCAAAGGACTGTCTCACCATTTCAGTAAACCGCGTTACCTTTGAGCACTGATCTAAAAGCACACTTCTCCCTTGTCTTCATGTTTCTGGTCTTTCCTACTCCCATGCCCCTCTACTCCTTTGCATTTTTTTTTTTTTTAAGTAATCTCCATGCCCACTGTGGGGCTTGAACTCATGACACTGAGATCAAGAGTCCCATGCTCTACCGACTGTGCCAGCCAGGTGCTCCTCCTTCGTACTTTCTTATTCCTAGTTCTTCCATAATAGACTCCACCTCCCAGTCCTTCTCTATACCCTCAACTTTTCCACAAAATCCTTTCTAAAACAAACCTGGCTCTGCCCTGGGGGCAGTGCTAATCTCTGTCACCCTCCCCACTAAATACCCCTCCACCCAACTCCCCACATCAGGGATTTCAGGGGGTGGAACTGCAGGAACTGGCATTGTCTGGGCTTGCTTCTGCTAGATCCAAGCTGTAACTCTCTCTTTAGATAGAAGGCCTTGTCCTTTGGGACTCCTGACATCTTTGCCCTACAGCCATCTAGTCACTGTCGTCTACTGGCTTTTTAAAATCACTCTTCTCATATTCATTAAGGACTTTGAGAAACCTGGTTCCCAGCATCTGTCTCTATCCCAACTTCTGCCATGATTCCAGAGGATTCTAAGGTTTATGTATGTGACCAATTTATCAATTTATTCTTGAAATACCTGGAACTCCCTAACTCAGCATATCTTCAACTGTACTTTTGCTACCCACTCCCAGGGTCACACACTGGCCTCTATCTAATTTCTTAATTGCTCCAATTTCTCTTATTCCACTGGGCCCCTCATGGCATTTCTTCCTTTCTAACTCAGCCTGGACTTCATGGCTAAATATCTGAGCTATTTTTCAATGAGCAATCTGGTCTCTTGCACTACTGGTCTTTTACTGTACTTGTCAGTTAAAAATCCCACTCTGGCCCAAAGATCTATTCTTAAATCCAAAAGACTAAACACTAGAGGAGATAAATCACACAGCTGTACTGACATCTCTATAAATTCATGTTCTTCAACCTGGCAAGGCCAACAGTATTCACTAGTCAATTTCCCTTATCTAGGTCCATACTTGTCTTCACTTTCTTTCCTCCAGTCTTAGAAAATGAAGTATCTCTGTCTATTCCAAGTCAATCTATCAACATTTTCTAGAGCAAAGTAATGAATCCAGCAGGACAGCCCACTCAGCTTTGCTCGCTTCAGCATTCTCAGATTGTAGGGAGGAGCAATTCATAACCAAACCACTTAGCCTGCTTTCACAAGTGGAATACAAGGACAGAAAGTGGGTTTTATTCTTCTGTGAGAAATATACAGCAGTAGTTAGAATACAAGCTTTTAATCATACTGACCTGGAATTGAATCCTGATTTTACTCATTAACCATCACCTTAGCCACGTTTTCTTAACTTCTAGCCGTTTTCCATGTTTGTAAGAAGGGGATAAAAATAATAATATCCAATAGTCACATTGTTATAGGAATTAAGCGAGGTATTTTGTGTACAGCTGCTAATTTCTCAATAAACATTTGCTAAATAGTGCAAAAGTAGTAGGTCCTGCCCAGCTACAGTTGTGAGGACTTAATGAGATAGAATAAAACACAAAAGCTCTTGTAAACCATCACAAGCTATGAACATATGAACTGTGATCCTGACAATGGGGCAGTTTAGAGATAAGCAAATGCAATTAAAGAAATGACAGAATGTTAGAGCCGGGGGGCACTGCAAGCAGTTGGCCAAGTAGAATGGGTGGAAAAAAAGAGGGACTTTCATTTAATATGTGCTGTGAAAATTTCTTCCCCCCCCAAAATATTTGTTATTATAAAATTTTAAAATGAATGCAACTTTTAAAAAGAGGAAGAGTGAAACAAAATCAAGACAATCCATCCATTTTTGGCTTTCACCCAATTTTCTCCACTCTGCTCAGAGAGATTTCAATCACCTCTTCTTTCTCTTGTCTCCAAACCTATTCAAATCTTTTATATTCTTAAGGAAACAACACAAAACAAAAACTCTTTAAATTTTCTACCCCATTGGCTTCTAGGAGTATTTTTGTGTACTCCTTTCTTTTGCAAGACCTTTAAGTGTCGATAGGTCACGGAGCATTATCCTCAGGCCACTACTCTCCTGGTCTACATGCTCTGTGGATATCTCAGTTATTTTTTTACTTTTATAAATTTAACTGCAATATAAATGCTGATAACCTCCAAATCTATTTCTACAGTGCTGGCTTCTCCTCTGGGTTCAAACTTGCTGGACAGTGTCACCCAGACTGGCCCAGAGACATATTCAACTCAACATATTAAAAACTGAACTTAACCTCCATTCTCTCCTGACTGGCCCCTCATTTTGTATTCTCTAATTTAGCTGGTGGCATCACACAATCAATCATTCAAACTAGAAACTGGGAACTCCTTCCTCTTACTCCCCAAAAATCAATCAAGAAGTTCTGCCTATTTTACCTCTTAAATATTTCTCAAATTTCCCTCCCCTCCACCCCTACAACAGCACCTACAAAAAGGTCAGTTCAAGGCCTTTGCCATGTTTTCTGCAACACATTCTTCCCCCTCACCTTATAGAATAAAATCTAAAAAAATGCAGGTGCCCCCCAAAAATGCAGATTCTTAAATAGAATGAGCAAACTGGTAGCTGCCAGAGGGAAGGTGGGGGGGGTGAAATAGGTGAAGGTGATTAAAAATAAACTTATCATGATGAGCACTGAGTAATATAGAAATGTTGAATAGTTATATTGTACACCCGAAACTAATATAACACTGTATGTTAATTATACTCGAATTAAAAAATAAGTTAAAAAAAAAATCTAAACCAAGCACACGTGGCCCCTGATGATTTTTCTAAGTTCATTTGTTTTTACTTGTAGCCTCAAATTTTATGTTTTACCAAAAAATAAACCACACGTAATTCCTGACCTATATATCACACTATTTCTTGTCTCTTGAGCTTTTGTTCATATTGTCTCCACTACTTGAAATGAATGCCTTTCTTTCCCTTTCTCTTGAAACTCCTACTTATCATTAAGAGGAGCTCAGGGGCTACATTCTCTATGAAGCTTTTTCTGAACCTACCTTCCTCCCTTTAAAGGTAGGTGCCCCTCTTCTGCATTCTCATTTTACCTTGTTCTTTTCTATGTATTGTACTTCCCAAACGGTATTATAACTATTTGTATATGTCTGTCTCCTCCACTGATCTTTGTAGCTCAGAGCCTAGCCTATAGTCTGGTAAATAGCAAGCAATCAATAGATGTTTATTTAATGGTTGAATAAATGGAGAGGAAGGGAGGGAAGGAGCAAGGGAGAGAGGGAAGGGAAGAAAGAGGAGGAAGGATCATGTAGGGCTTTAATGTTGGAAGTAAGAGAAACCAACCTGTCAGGCCCAAGCAGCTGACCTTCAGAAAAACTGTCACTTTAGCTCAACCCCACATATCAATCCCTGGTGTAAGAGACAGGAGAAAAGACCAAGAAAGAACACAGGAAACATAAGAAAAGAAAAATGTAGACATGTGGTAGACAGGTAATGGAAACCTTCCACCCCCCAAAAGATGTCCATATCCTAATCCTCACAACCTATGACGGCAGGAAGATTCCACAGATGTGCCTAAATTAAGGTCTTGAGGTAAGAGATTATGCAAATGAGACTAATGTAATCACAAGGATCCTTCTAAAAGAAAGAGGGAAGCAGAAGAGTCAGAGTCAGAGAAGGAGATGGGATTATGGAAGCAGAGGTTAGAGTGATGCAATTGCTGGCTGGAGGCCACAAGCCAAGGAATATAGGCAGCCGAAAAACTAGAAAATGAAAGAAAATAGATTCTTTCCTACAGGCTCTAGAAGGAACACAACTGATACCTTGATTTTAGCCCAGTGAAAACCATTTTGAACTTCTGACTTTTAAACTGTCAGATAGTAAATCTGTGATTTTTTTTTAATTTTTTTATTGTTATGTTAATCACCATACATTACATCATTAGTTTTTGATGTAGTGTTCCATGATTCATTGTTTGTGCATAACACCCAGTACTCTACGCAGAATGTGCCCTCTTTAATACCCATCACCAGGCTAACCTATCCCCCCACCCCCCCTCCCCTCTAGAACCCTCAGTTTGTTTTTCAGAGTCCATCGTCTCTCATGGTTCGTCTCCCACTCCGACTTACTCCCCTTCATTATTCCCCTCCTGCTATCTTCTTCTTTTTCTTTTTTCTTAACATACGTTGCATTATTTGTTTCAGAAGTACATATCTGTGATTCAACAGTCTTGCACAATTCGCAGCGCTCACCATAGCACATACCCGCCCCAATGTCTATGACTCAGCCACCCCATCCCTCCCAACCCCCACCACTCCAGCAACCCTCAGTTTCTTTCCTGAGATTAAGAATTCCTCACATCAGTGAGGTCATATGATACATGTCTTTCTCTGATTGACTTATTTCACTCAGCATAACACCCTCCAGTTCCATCCACGTCGTTGCAAATGGCAAGATCTCATTCCTTTTGATGGCTGCATAATATTCCATTGTGTATATATACCACTTCTGCTTTATCCATTCATCTGTCGATGGACATCTTGGCTCTTTCCACAGTTTGGCTAGTGTGGACATTGCTGCTATAAACATTGGGGTGCACGTACCCCTTCGGATCCCCACATTGTATCTTTGTGGTAAATACCCAGTAGTGCAATTGCTGGATCGTCTGGTAGCTCTATTTTCAACTGTTTGAGGAACCTCCATACTGTTTTCCAGAGTGGTTGCACCAGCTTGCATTCCCACCAAAAGTGTAGGAGGGTTCCCCTTTCTCCACATCCCCGCCAACATATGTCGTTTCCTGACTTGTTAATTTTCACCATTCTGACTGGTGTGAGGTGGTATCTCATTGAGGTTTTGATTTGGATTTCCCTGATGCCGAGCGATGTTGAGCACTTTTTCATGTGTCTCTTGGCCATTCGGATGTCTTCTTTGGAAAAATGTCGGTTCATGTCTTCTGCCCATTTCTTGATTGGATTATTTGTTCTTTGGGTGTTGAGTTTGATAAGTTCTTTATAGATTTTGGATATTAGCCCTTTATCTGATATGTCATTTGCAAATCTTTTCTCCCATTCCGTCGGTTGTCTTTTGATTTTGTGGACTGTTTCTTCTGCTGTGCAAAAGCTTTTTATCTTGATGAAATCCCAATAGTTCATTTTTGCCCTGGCTTCCCTTGCCTTTGGTGATGTTTCTAGGAAGAAGTTCCTGCGACTGAGGTTGAAGAGGTTGCTGCCTATGTTCTCCTTTAGGATTTTGATGGACTCCTGTCTCACGTTTAGGTCTTTCAACCATTTGGAGTCTATTTTTGTGTGTGGTGTAAGGAAATGGTCCAGTTTCATTCTTCTGCATGTGGCTATCCAATATTCACAACACCATTTCTTGAAGAGACTGTCTTTTTTCCATTGGACATTCTTTCCTGCTTTGTCAAAGATTAGTTGACCATAGAGTTGAGGGTCCATTTCTGGGCTCTCTATTCTGTTCCATTGATCTATGTGTCTGTTTTTGTGCCAGTACCATACTGTCTTGATGATGACAGCTTTGTAATAGAGCTGGAAGTCCGGAATTATGGTGCCGCCAGCTTTGCTTTTCTTTTTCAACATGACTCTGGCTATTCGGGGTCTCTTCTGGTTCCATACAAACTTTAGGATTATTTATTCCATTTCTTTGAAAAAAGTGGATGGTATTTTGATGGGGATTGCCTTGAATGTGTAGATTGCTCTAGGTAGCATTGACATCTTCACAATGTTTGTTCTTCCAATCCATGAGCATGGAACGTTTTTCCATTTCTTTGGGTCGTCTTCAATTTCTTTCATGAGTATTTTATAGTTTTCTGAGTACAGATCCTTTGGCTCTTCGGTTATGTTTATTCCTAGGTATCTTATGGTTTTGGGTGCAAAGGTAAATGGGATCGACTCCTTGATATTTCTCTCTTCTGTCTTGTTGTTGGTGTATAGGAATGCCACTGATCTCTGTGCATTGATTTTATATCCTGCCACTTTACTGAATTCCTGTATGAGTTCTAGCAGTTTTGAGGTGGAGTCTTTTGGGTTATCCACATTCAGTATCATATCATCTGCAAAAAGTAAGAGTTTGACTTCCTCCTTGCCGATTTGGATGCCTTTGATTTCTTTTTGTTGTCTGATTGCTGTGGCTAGGACTTCTAATACTATGTTGAATAGCAGTGGTGAGAGTGGACATCCCTGCCGCATTCCTGACCTTATGGGGAAAGCTCTCAGCTTTTCCCCATTGAGAATGATATTCGCTGTAGGTTTTTCATGATGGCTTTTATGATATTGAGGTATGTACCCTCTATCCCTATACTCTGAAGAGTTTTGATCAAGAAAGGATGCTGTACTTGGTCAAATGCTTTTTCTGCATCTATTGAGAGGATCATATGATTCTTGTTCTTTCTTTTGTTAATGTATTGTATCACGTTGATTGATTTGCGGATGTTGAACCAACCTTGCAGCCCAGGGATAAATCCCACTTGGTCGTGGTGAAGAATCCTTTTAAAGTACTGTTGGATCCTATTGGCTAGTATTTTGGTGAGAATTTTTGCATCCATGTTCATCAAGGATATTGGTCTGTAATTCTCCTTTTTGACGGGGTCTTTGTCTGGTTTGGGACCAAGGTAATGGTGGCCTCATAAAACGAGTTTGGAAGTTATCCTTCCATTTCTATTTTTTGGAACAGTTTCAGGAGAACAGGTATTAATTCTTCTTGAAATGTTTGGTAGAATTCCCCTGGGAAGCCATCTGGCCCTGGGCTTTTGTTTCTTGGGAGATTTTTGATGACTGCTTCAATTTCCTTAGTGGTTATAGGTCTGTTCAGGTTTTCTATTTCTTCCTGGTTCAATTTTGGTAGTTGATACATCTCTAGGAATGCACCCATTTCTTCCAGGTTATCTAATTTGCTGGCATATAGTTGCTCATAATATGTTCTTATAGTTGTTTGTATTTCTTCGGTGTTGGTTGTGATCTCTCCTCTTTCATTCATAATTTTGTTGATTTGGGTCATTTCTATTTTCTTCTTGATAAGTCTGGCCAGGGGTTTATCAATCTTGTTAATTCTTTCAAAGAATCAGCTCCTAGTTTCGTTGATCTGTTCTACTGTTCTTTTGGTTTCTAGTTCATTGATTTCTGCTCTGATCTTTATTATTTCTCTTCTCCTGCTGGGTTTAGGCTTTATTTGCTGTTCTTTCTCCAGCTCCTTTAGGTGTAAGGTAAGGTTGTGTATTTGAGACCTTTCTTGTTTCTTGAGAAAGACTTGTACTGCTATATACTTTCCTCTTAGGACTGCCTTTGCTGTATCCCAAAGATTTTGAACAGTTGTGTTTTCATTTTCATTGGTTTCCATGAATTTTTTAAATTCTTCTTTAATTTCCTGGTTGACCCATTCATTCTTTAGTAGGATGCTCTTTAGCCTCCATGTATTTGAGTTCCCTCTGACTTTCCTCTTGTGATTGAGTTCTAGTTTCAAAGCACTGTGGTCTGAAAATATGCAGGGAATAATCCCAATCTTTTGGTACCGGTTGAGACCTGATTTGTGACCTAGGATGTGATCGATTCTGGAGAATGTTCCATGGGCACTAGAGAAGAATGTGTATTCCGTTGCTTTGGAATGGAATGTTCTGAGTAAGTCTGTGAAGTCCATTTGGTCCAGTGTTTCATTTAAAGTCTTTATTTCCTTGTTGATCTTTTGCTTAGATGATCTGTCCATTTCAGTCAGGGGGGTGTTAAGTCCCCCACTATTATATTGTTGTCAACGTGTTTCTTTGCTTTTGTTATTAATTGCCTTATATAATTGGCTGCTCCCATGTTAGGGGCATAGATATTTACAATTGTTAGATCTTCTTGTTGGATAGACCCTTTAAGTAGGATATAGTGTCCTTCTTCATCTCTTATTACAGTCTTTGTTTTAAAATCTAATTTGTCTGATATAAGGATTGCCAGCCCAGCTTTCTTTTGGTGTCCATTAGCATGGTAAATGGTTTTCCACCCCCTCACTTTCAATCTGGGGGTGTCTTTGGGTCTAAAATGAGTCTCTTGCAGACAGCATATCGATGGGTCTTGTTTTTTAATCCAATCTGATAGCCTGTGTCTTTTGATTGGGGCATTTAGCCCATTTACACTCAGGGGAACTATTGAAAGGTATGAATTTAGTGTCATTGTATTGCCTGTAAGGTGACTGTTACTGTATATTGTCTGTGTTCCTTTCTGATCTATGCTGCTTTTAGGCTCTCTCTTTGCTTATAGGACCCCTTTCAATATTTCTTGGAGGGCTGGTTTTGTGTTTGCAAATTCCTTTAGTTATTGTTTATCCTGGAAGCTTTTTCTCTCTCCTTCAATTTTCAATGACAGCCTAGCTGGATGTAGTATTCTTGGCTGCATATTTTTCTTGTTTAGTGCTCTGAAGGTATCATACCAGTCCTTTATGGCCTGCCAGGTCTCTGTGGATAGGTCTGTTGCCAATCTAATGTTTCTACCATTGTAGGTTACATATCTCTTCTCCCAAGCTGCTTTCAGGATTTTCTCTTTGTCTCTGAGACTCGTAAGTTTTACTATTAGATGTCGGGGTATTGACCTATTTTTATTGATTTTGAGAGGGGTTCTCTGTGACCCCTGGATTTTGATGCCTGTTTCCTTCCCCACATTAGGGAAGTTCTCTGCTATAATTTGCTCCAATATACCTTCTGCCCCTCTCTCTTTCTTCTTCTTCTGGGATCCCAATTATTCTAATGTTGTTTCATCTTATGGTATCGCTTCTGTCTCGAATTCTGCCCTTGTGATCCAGTAGTTGTTTCTCTCTTTTTTTCTCAGCCTCTTTATTTTCCATCATTTGGTCTTCTATATCGCTGATTCTCTCTTCTGCCTCATGTATCCTAGCAGTTAGTGCCCCCATTTTTGATTGTACCTCATTAATAGCCTTTTTGATTTCGACTTGTTTAGATTTTAGTTCTTTTATTTCTCCAGAAAGGGTTTCTCTAATAACTCCCACACTTTTTTCAAGCCCAGCTAGTATCTTTAAAGTCGTGATTCTGAACTCTAGGTTCAACATTGTACTAATGTCCATATTGAGTAGGTCCCTGGCAGACGGTACTACCTCTTGTTCTTTTTGCTGAGGTGATTTTTTTCGTCTTGTCATTTTGTCCAGAGGAGAACAGATGAATGGCAGAACAAAATGCTAACAGGTTAACAACGTCTCCAGCAAATATACTCTATACAAATCAGAAAAGACCTGAAACCAGGGGAAAAGAAAGAGAAAGAAAAAAGAAAGAGGAAAAAAAAAAAGAAAAAGAAAAAGATAAAAACAAACAAAAACAGAACAAAACAAAAAAACAGAATATGATCAAATGTAATCAGGCTAGTGCATAGATCAGTGCCACACACTAGATTTTGGGCGTATTTTGGTCTGTTAGAAGAAAGTGCCTCCTAAAATTTTAAAGGAAGAAAGACATATATGTACAAAATAAGGGTTGATACAATGAAGGGATGGAAGATGAGTGTAAAGATGAAAAGTATAAAAGATTTTATAAAAGGAATTGATAAGAAGTTTGAGAAAAGAAGATTTAAAAAAAAGAATAGGAAAAAAAAGGGAGAGAATGTGATCAGGCAGGAGACTAGAACAAAGCCGTACACTAGTGATTTAGGGTATATTTTGATCTGTTAGAAAAAACTGTATCTCAAAATTTTTAAAGAGAGAACAACTTATATATATATATATGCCAAAAATAAGGGTAACTACTATGAAGGGATAAAGTATGACTCTAAAAATGAAAAATAAAAAATATTTTTTTAAAAAAGGGATTGATAAGATGGTTGAAAAAGGGAAAAAGAAAAATTCAAAAAAAAAACAGCTAAAAAAATATTAACTTTGAAAAACTAATGAGTCATGGTAAAAAAGCCATGAATTCTATGTGCAGTATTCCCCTAGCGCTGGAGTTCTCCCATTTTCCTTGATCGGTAAACTTGGTCTTGGCTTGCTGGCTGTTCATGCTGATCTTCTGGGTGAGGGGCCTGTTGCCATGGTTCCCAAATGTCTTTGCCGGAGGCGGAATTGTCCCGCCCTTTTTGTCCGGGCTAAGCAAGCTGCTTGGGCTTGCTCTCAGGAGCTTTTGTTCCCTGCAAGCTCTTGGTACAGCTTTGGAGGAGGAGAGTGAAAATGGTGGCCTCCCAATCTCCGCCCGGAGGAGCTGAGAACTCGGGGCCCACTCCTCAGTGCACCCCCAGAGAAAAGCAGTCACTCCCGTGTCCCCAGTCTCCAGCCGCACTCCGCGCTCACCCGGCCTGTGACTGAGTGTTTCTATCTCTGGCACCCGACCCCATGTGGAGTCTCCAAACCCAGCAGATCCCTGCGGTGCACTCCCGCGCCCCTCCTCCCGGGGGGAGGAAGGGGAGTCTCCCTGGATCTGCCACTTGTTGGGTCCCTGCTGGAGGAGCAGTGGCCCGACTGGGCCGCGGATCACAGTTTATGGCAACCCCGAGCTGAGAGCCCGCGCCTCGGCTCCGTCTCCGCAGCCGGCTTCCCTGCTCTGATACCTGGGAGCTCCGCTGCACTCAGGCACCCCCGGTCTTTCTGTGACCCCGAGGGTCCTGAGACCACACTGTCCTGCAAGGGTTCCACCCTCAGCTTAGCCACTGGAGCGACGTCCCTCAGCAGAACCAACTTCTAAAAGTTCCGATTTTGTGCTCCGCAGCTCTATCACTTGCCAGAAGTGGCCCACGGAGGCCCCCTCCCCCGCTGTGTATCCTCCGAATATCGCCTCGGATTCACTTCTCCGCACGTCCTACCTTCCAGTAAGTGGTCGCTTTTCTGTTCAGAGAGTTGTTGCTATTCTTCTCTTCGATCTCCTGTTGAGTTCGTAGGTGTTCGAAATGGTTTGATCCCTATTCAGCTGAATTCCTGAGACCAGACAAAATCCAGGTCTCCTACTCCTCCGCCATCTTGCTCCACCCCCCAAATTTGTGATATTTTAAGCCACTGAGTTTATGGTAGATTGTTATGGCAACAATAGAAAAATAATATAAAAGGCTATATAATGAGGAGGCGCCTGGGTGGCTCAGTCGTTAAGCGTCTGCCTTCAGCTCAGGTCATGATCCCAGGGTCCTGGGATCGAGCCCCGCATCGGGCTCCTGCTCGGCAGGAAGCCTGCTTCTCCCTCTCCCACGCCCCCTGCTTGTGTTCCCTCTCTCGCTGTGTCTCTGTCAAATAAATAAATAAAATCTTAAAAAAAACAAAACAAAACAAAACAACAACAAAAAAAGGCTATATAATGAAATATAATAAGTAACATCTACAACTGCCTCAAAATATGAATTCAAATTGCCATTCATAATGTATCAAAATTCAGTTTTTGATAATTTTATAAAAATATTCACACACAGAGCAACATGTAAATAAAAGAAAGGATTTCCTGGATATAAAATGATAATTTATAAGATAATTTGGTAACCTTTTAAAGATGGAGATGAATAATCAAAGAAACTCTAGTTCCTAAAAAACACATTTTTTTTTTTAAGAGAGGGAATTTTTTTTAAGGGGGGGCAGAGGGAGAGGGAGAAAGAGAATCTTAAGCATACTTCACGGTGAGGAGCCTGACACAGGGCTTGATCTCAAAGTCCTGAGATCATGAGCTGAGCCAAAATCAAGAGTCGGATGCTCAACTGACTGAGCCACCCAGTCGCCCCTAAAAAACACATTTCTAAGGGAGATATTAGGAAGAACTTATGCTAAATGTAAGGGATTTTAATAAGTAACCCAAAAGATGTCATATATTTCATTTCTGTGACATTTAAATATAAAAACAAATAAAAATAAGAGCCTTCTTACATGATCTGACTTTTTAAATAAGGAAGCCCTGCCTACCTAATTTGCTTATTTGCATTATCTTTCCCCAACAACATACACACAAGCACATATGTCAAGATATCTTGAAGATGTAGTAAGTACTAATGTATACCTAATGTATTATAAATCTCATAGCCAGAGTTCAAACAACTTACTTTCCTTTGTCCTTCAGCCATTCTGGATTCTTTTCTTCCTCTTTTAAATCAGAAAGTTCAGGAATATCAGTATTCAGTGCTCTTCGTGCCTCTGCTTGTTTGTGTAACCACTGAAATAAGGGAACGAAATCTAATGAAGGACACAAAAGTCTTATTTTTATTAACAACTACTTTGAGATTTCTCACTTTCTACCATAAGATGGAAATACTATTTGTTATGGACTGAAAGTTTGTGTCTCTCAAAATTCATATGATGAAGCCCTTAATCCCCATGTAATGGTATTTGGAAGTAGGACTTTTGGGAGGTAATTAGATTTAGATGAGGCCATGAGGGTGGGGCCCCATGATGAGATTAGTGTCCTAAGAAGAGGAAGAGACCAGAGCACAGCTCTCCTTCCAACACTCCCTGTACCCTGATCTTGGACTTTCCAGCCTCCAGAACTTGGAGAAATGTCTGTTCTTTAAGCCACCCAGTCTAGGGTATTTTGTTATAGCAGCCTGAGTAGATTAATATACTATTTGATAATGTGATTTTAAACTTCGTTTTTATCCTTTTCAGTTTAACATTACTAGCTGGTAAAGATCAAATGTATAAAAATTTGTAGTCCAAATTTCATAGAAATTTCTGGGAGTTCATGTGATTATTATTTTACTTTTCTTGCTATATTTGTTTTTCTAAAATGAAAAAATATAAATGACTTTTAAATAATTATAATTTTATAATTCTAGAGATAATTTTACAAATAATAAAATTTAGAATATATTGTTTAATAATAAAATGGTTAAAATTTTTTTAAGATTTTATTTATTTATTTGAGAGAGAGTGAGAGAGGGAGAGCTTATTGAGGGAGAGAGAGAAACAGACTCCCTGCTGAACAGAGAACCTTACCTGGGGCTCAATCCCAGGACCCTGAGATTATGACCTGAGCCGGAGGCAGATGCTTAATGAACTGAGCCACCCAGGTGCCCCCAAAATAGTTAATATTTATAAACTGTCATTATGTCTTTAGGATCTTCAATTACTTCCACAACTTTTCTTTTTTTTTAAAAAGATTTATTTATTTATTTGACAGAGAGAGAGAGCACAAGCAGGGGAAGCAGCAGAGGCAGAGGGAGAAGCAGGCTCGCCACTGAGCAGGGAGCCCGATGCGGGGCTTGATCCCAGGACCCTGGGATCATGACCTGAGCCAAAGGCAGATGCTTCACCAACTGAGCCACCCAGGCGCCCCACTTCCACAACTTTTCAATTGTGAGAGGCAACAATTAATATCTTGTAGTAAAAAAAAAATGCAGTTCTTAGTGCCTATATAACTAAAGATACAACATTCAAAATCCCAGGGCCCAGGAATTTATAAATGAATGTGAGATATTCTAGACTGTCACAATAGAAATACCAGATGATAATAATAATTGTAATAATATATTAACAATAAATTTCCAAATCTGTTACCAAACATATATTTATCCCTTACCAAAACACAAGTTTACAAATCTAATATAGCAAATGATGCATTTGATAAAATAGGTGGCAAGTGTAACAGTTTATCTCCTGGAATAAGCAATAATACTGCCTACTAAATCAGGGTTCTCTCATGAGTGTTCGGAGACAAAAAAATTCTGCAAAATATATTTTTCTCAAAAGGACATACTGAAATATATTCAAGAAGTACTATCTTAAGTGTAATGAATACTTAAGAAATTCAAAACTCAGTATTAGTTTTAATAGATGAAATAAGAAAGTATTTTCATTTGTGATCATTGTAACTAACAGCAAGTATTCCTACCTCCTCTTCTTCTGCTACTTGTGATTCTCGGAGAGCAGTTGGAAATACTCGAGGGGTAAAGTTGATTTTAATACTGCCAACAGAGCGAGGAGCAGGAATACTGTCTTGCTTTAACTTCTCCAAAAATATATTTTCTGAATTTCTTCCTTGAAAAGCAATATTAGCAAGTGAGTTATCTTTCTCTCATTTTGTAGCTAACAATCAAACTGACTTTTAAAGTAATTACACATCAAAGCTACCTCTAAAATCCTATACAAATAAACCAAAGATAACTTCTGCTAGAAGGAATATAAAATCCATCATCGAAAGTGTGGCAGCTAGTTATTTCTTCTTTAATCAAAGACCCCAGCTACTTTTCTAGGATTCTCTTTGTTAAAACACACGGTGTTTAATTTACATTCACTCTAGTGAAGGGCACTCTGAGCAACTCTACATCCACTTTTTTTTTTTTTTAAGATTTTATTTATTTATTTGACAAGAGAGCGAGAGTGGGAACACAAGCAGGGGGAGTGGGAGGAGAAGCAGGCTTCCCGCAGAGCAGGGAGCCCGATGCGGGGATTGATCCCAGGACCCTGGGATCATGACCGGAGCCACAGGCAGACGCCCAACGACTGAGCCACCCAGGCTCCCCTCTACATCCACTTTAGAAAGCCATCACTACCAATACTACTATTTCCCTTAAGCTCCTACAGCAATATCTTCTACAAGCTTCCTTGTGATGGTACAAAAATTCTTCAGCCATCAGAGATAGCTAATGAGAATAGGCAAAGAGTAATAATGAAAAGCTATACATTTTTAGAAAGATAGTTTGATGTAATAATGGTTAAACCAATATAAGAGAAGAAATTAATCTATGTGTTAGAATATAAACTATATGAATAAAAGGAAGAAAAGGTAAGTTTAAAAAATGCAGAAGTACAAAAATATAATACACAGATTTAAAAGGCAATATCAAAACTTTTAAGAAAAATTTTCCACAAATACGAAAAGTAATATCCTTGATATAAAATGAATACACACGGGGCGCCTGGGTGTCTCAGTCGTTAAGCGTCTGCCTTCGGCTCAGGTCATGATCCCAGGGTCCTTGGATTGAGCCCCGCTTCGGGCTCCCTGCTCTGCAGGAAGCCTGCTTCTCCCTCTCCCTGCTTGTGTTCCTGCTCTCGCTATCTATCTCTCTGTCAAATAAATAAATAAAATCTTTAAAAAAAAATGAATACACACAAATAAGAAAAAAAACTTCTAAATTAAAAAATGTGGAAATGGCCTACATTGACATTTCCAAGAGAGGGAAGAGGGGGACAAGGAGGAAAAAATAAGGATTCAAACAAACAAGAAAATTTGAGTGCAAATTTTCTAGATGTCTGCGGTTGAGACATCTATCTTCCAATATTCCATCCATTCTCCCCTCTTCCTTTTAGAGATATAATTTTAGTTCTAAGCTAGGCATATGACTGTGTCTGGCTAGCATCTACATAACCCAGCCTCCCTTGAGATTAGATGTGATGATATGCCAAATCTGAGACAACAAAATGTGAATAGAAGTAATGTATACAATGGATCATTTTATAGGTACATCTGCTTTCTGTGGACTCCTCTTTCCTCCTTCCCACAGGCTAAAACACAATGCCAACCTTGGCATCCAGAGATGGAAGCCAAATGATGTAATGACAGAGATGGCCCTGCCTGCCTGAATGGCCTTGTGGAACAAAGTCATCTATCAGGCCTACATTGATCACTGTCACATAACAAGTATCGGATTATGGAGAACTAAATTTCTGTCTTATTTGATCTGTAATTTTGGTCTCCTTATTATAACAATTAGTTTTAACCTACCAAATAAAATGTTCCAAGAATTTTATATCCAAGTAAATTGTTGCTTACTTATAAAGGCAAAAGACATTCCTAGATATCTAAGAACTAAGTAAATATACTACCTAGCCATTTTTTCCAAATAAATTAATCAAAGAAATGTTCCAGAACATGGAGAAATGAAATTAAGAACCCAAGAGTGGAGAACTTAAGGGTAAAAATGAAAAGAATTGGTTTTCTACACAGTGGAGAACACATTCAAAATGTGAATAAGATTCCTAAATGTTAGTATAACATTAGTATAACAGAAGGAAACAGAATAAAAAGTAAAAATGAAGTATACAACTTCAAATTATTATACTAATGATTACTAGGATATAGAACATGAAGGGAATAAGCACTATTTTCCATAATGAGAAATTAAAAATTTATTTTCTTGGGTGCCTGGGTGGCTCAGTCGGTTAAGCATCTGCCTTTGGCTCAGGTCATGGTCTCAGGGTCCTGGGATCAAGTCCTGCGTTGGGCTCCCTGCTCAGGGTGGAGTCTGCTTCTCCCTCTCACTCTCCCTCTCTCTCTCTCTCAAATAAATAAATAAAATCTTTAAAAATTTTTTATTTTATCAATTTTGCTAAAATAAGCAAACATTTTTAAATGTTCACGAAAACATTAATGGACCATGGAAATCAGCTTTCTATTTCTAGAAGCATAGGTTAAAGTTTTTAAAACTTTTTACAAACAATCTCCAGCTAAAATGCTATAAACACATAAAATGCTTGATAAAAATATAACAAATAAATAAAAGGTTCAAATATACAGTTTAGTTTCGGGGCACCTGGGTGGCTCAGTTGGTTAAGCGACAGCCTTCGGCTCAGGTCATGATCCCAGAGTCCCGGGATCGAGTCCCACATCAGGCTCCCTGCTCAGCAGGGAGTCTGCTTCTCCCTCTGACCTTTCCACCTCTCATGTGTTCTCTCTCTCTCTCTCATTCTCGTTCTCTCAAATAATAAATAAAAAATCTTTAAAAAAAAAATATACAGTTTAGTTTAAAAAGTAAGCAAAGAAAAAGTCTTATCAGTGATTTACAACTGGGGTAATCCAAAAGCTGACAAAAAGCTGTTTAGAAAGATATTTATATCTACATCTGAAATACATATATAAAGGCTAAAGGCTGGAAATTTAATGCTGATATAGTTACAGAGGTGGGAAGCTGGAAGTGAAACTAGAAGCTTAGAAGGGCTGCTCTCTTAGTGAAAAAAACATTTATAAAATCACTGTCCACTGGTCCAGGAAAGTGAAGCCTATTCTTCCTGGGGCTTCAAACAGGAGGAGAAAAAAATATCTCTTGTATGAAATCAAAACTCTAGGTATCCCTTGTGAGCAATTCTTACTTCCACAAACCAGAACACCTGAGTTTTTTTATATGCACGCATAAAAAAAAAAATCCTTGCTGAAGATGAACACACAATCAATAACTACAAATCACATGAGAAAATAATCCAGTATAAAGGACAGTTAGCAGACACAACAAACAGGAGGTATGGCTTCTTAAGAATTTGAAAAAATAGAACAATCTGAAAGAGATTAAAATAATTTTAAACATGTTTATTTAGAGCAAAGACAGGATAAATCCATAATGAAAAATGAAGAAACTAATGACAAAAGAATGAACAACAACAACAGAAAAAACAAATGGAACTTCCAAAATGAAAAAATATTGCCACTGAAATTTAAAATCTTTAGGATAAGTTTAACAGCAAACTAGAAGAGATGTGAGGATAATATATATAGAATGCGGTCAAGAAATACAGAGAAAAGAAGAAGGTGATATTTCAAGACAATAGCTTAAAGGTTCCCAGAACTTTACTGAAGACATAAGTTCTTTGAATAAAAGTATATTCCAAGTTCTGATATTATGAAACAAATAAATATAAAACTTCATAGAGACTAATAAAATCAAAGTACATCAAAGTGAAGAATTTTAAAGCAACCAGAGACAAAGGATGGATTACGTTATAAAGGTTCAATAGTTAGATCAAGAGCAGACTTCTCAGCAACATTAGAGGGCAAAAGGCAATAGAAAAATGTCTTCAAATTACTGATGGAAAATAACTATCAATGTGGAATTCTACAACCAGCCAAACCATCCTTCAACAACAAGTATAATATAAAGATAATAACTGAACTTAACACCCACAAATCTTCATTAAAGAACTACTAAAGGATTTACTTGTAAAGGGAAGGCAATTTAACCCACAAAGAAGTGAAACATAACAGGCAAAGACAAATTAAAAATCAGTAAATATACATCAATCTAAATAGTGATGACTATATAGTGGGAAAAAAAACCCATACTAACAGTGATGCCTAAATTTAGGGATTTAAAAATAAAGTGAAATCAACTGATGTCCTTTCCCACCAATAAAGTGGACTAAAATGTTTAGACAATTTCATAGAAGATGGGTATTGCTTGAACTTATGTACTAAATTTTCTTTTAATATTTACAAGAATGATAGAGATGAACCTTAATGTTTAATATGCATGTTAAAATATAGTAATTAGAATTATATCTATGTACCAAAACAGATACAAAAATTTAACATTAATCATTCAAAGAACAAAAATAGAATACAGACCTTTCAAATTAGTAGAAAGAAAGTAATCAAGAACATTTTTTAAATCCAAGGCAGAAAAATAGAAAAAAGAACCAAAAAGAAAGTCTAGTAAATATAAATCACAAAGATAGTAGAAGAAAACCCTAAGACATCAGGATACATTTTATTTATAATAATAAATCTAAGTGGCCCATAACTTATTAAAAGAATAAAATAAGCACAAATACACCCCATAAACTACAATCTATAAACATACCTGTAACATAATGATACAGGAAATTTTAAATATGAGAACAATAGTCATTCCCATTTTAATTTGGAAACTAAAACAAAACAAAAAACCCACAAAAAAACAAACAAAAAACTCTCTAGTAATTCAAGGGCCAAAGGAAAAAATAATGATGAGTTACAAAATATTTGCAGCTAAACAACAAAAACACAAGATTCCAAGACTTGTGAATGTATTAACATAGTATTTAAGAGAAAAAAATTTAACATGCATTTATTAAAATATTTCAAAATTAATGAAAACAAGTTGGACAAAGAACAGAGAAAACCTAAAGAAACTAAAAGAAGCAAAATAAAAATAAACACAGGAATTAATGGAATAGAAAACAAAGAAACAATAAAAAGTATCAACAAAACCAAAAATTGCTTCTTGGAACAGATTTACAAAATGCTACAATACTTGATCAAGGAAAAACAAAGTAGTATTAGGCATAAAGAAATGTTATAATGATAGAAGCAAATAAGAAAACTTATGCCAATAAATTTGAAAAGATGATATGCACAATTTCCTATAAAATAAATTAACAAAATGGACTTGAAAAAAGAGAGCACCTGAATAACCAGAAACTAAATGTACTTCTATAAAATACTCCATGCCTAGACATATTAGGGGTAGTTTTACTAAGTCTTCAAACACCAGATATTTCATAGCAAACTAAATTGTTTTTGAAGAATAGAAAAAGAAAACAGGTACAATTTCCAGCATACTTAAGCAGTAAATATTGTAAGACTTTGCATGTCTGAAAAGTCCTTATTCTTGCCTCACACTTGATTAATAAGCTGGGTATAGAATTTCACACTGAAAATTATTTTCACTCAGAATTTTGAAAGCACTGATTCATGTTTCAGGATTCCAGTGCTGAGGTTAAGAGGACAGATACTAACATTCCCAGTCTTTGTGCATGATCTGTTTCTCTTCTCTGGAAGCTTTCAGGATCTCTGCCTAAAGTGTGCTGAGGGGTGCCCGAGTGGTTCAGTCAGTTAAGCATCCAACTCTTGATTTTGGCTCAGGTCATGAGCTCAGCTGTTGTGAGATCGAGCCTCACAACAGTCTCTGAGCCGGGTGTGGAGCCTGCTTAAGATTCTCCCTCTCCCTCTGCCCCACCCCCTGGTTCATGTACTCTTCTTGTTCTGTCTTTCTAAAAAAGAAAAAGAAAAAACATAAAGTGTGCTGAAATTTCAAGTGCTTTGGCATGAATATTATAAAATCTGCCGTGCTGGACCTGATAGACTTGTTCAATGTGGAAATTCATTTAAGTTTTCAGAAGTTTTGCAACATTAAAAATATTATTTCCTCTCTTCTGTCTCTCCCTCTCTCTTTCTTATACCCCTATTATTTGAATGTTGAACATCCTGGATGGATACTCTGATTGTTTTATCTTTTCTATTTTAAATCTCTTTGTCCTTTTGTTCTACTTTCTGAAAAACTTAGAAACTATATTCCAAACATTTGATTAAAGTTTTAATTTTTATCACATTTTATTTTATTTTTTTTAAGATTTTATTCCTTTATTTGAGAGAGAGAGAATGAGAGAGAAAGCACATGAGAGGGGGGAGGGTCAGAGGGAGAAGCAGACTCCCTGCTGAGCAGGGAGCCCGATGCGGGACTCGATCCAGGGACTCCAGGATCATGACCTGAGCCGAAGGCAGTCGCTTAACCAACTGAGCCACCCAGGCGCCCATTTTTATCACATTTTAAATTTCCAAACTGTTTTATTCTCTTAATATTTCTTGCTATAGCCTCTTGTTCTTGTTTAATGATTAAAATATGTCTTCATCTCTCTGAAGACATTAGTTACAATTAAGTTTTCTTCTGTTCCTTGCATTACTTGGTTGTTTCAAGTTATATTTTTCTGTATCTTGTCTATCTCCTCCTATTAAAGTATAAAAATTCTCACTGAAGTTCTATGTACATGAATCTGAAATCTGTTGACTAGTAAGCTTCAGCAGGGGGAACTAGCTGGGCCATTACAAGTGTCAGGATTTTTTCATCCTACACTCATAAGCTTCCCTATAGAAGAATTCTCTAACCTGCATCCCAGGTGCACTGGGTTTGTGCATGCATATGTGCATGAGCCAAGGGGAGAGGAGCGCTGGAGGGGATCCCTTGAACTGGTATTTAGATTTACACAATGCTGACTTTCACTCCATCTATTTTCAGAGCAGAATCTCACTCAGTCTTCAACTATGCAGAAAGTAAACCCCCAATCTTCTGTCATGATCTGGAGATCGGTTGTGAAACTCTATTTACACACTTTCAACCAATCCTTTTTTTTTTCCCCAGACTTACATTTGCCCCTACCTTTAGGAGTACCTGGTTCTTCCAAGTTGAAAAGGGACAAATTCACATGGCCTAAAGTTTCATCTCTCCCTCTACAATGCTTTTAGTAGCTTAGCAGGCAAATTAAAACTACTTTAACAGAAAAACAGGCTGGTACCAGTAACTGAACTCTTTCTAACAAGATAAGGAAACCCCCATAGTTAATTAATTAAATGTTCAATGATTCCTCTTTCCCAGTCTCCTATAAATATATACAATACTACAAGGACCAGGATCCTCAAAGGAGGCTTCACTATGGCTGGCCTTAAGCATAACTACGGAATAACAAGAACCTAAAGAATTTATGTGCATTTTGGTGCTTTTCTGCCTAAAAGTATTCCCAATAAACTTATTCAATTTTACAAAGAAATAATTCATGTACAAGAAAATGTACTCAGGGGTGCCTTGGTGCCTCAGTTGGTTAGACATCCACCTCTTGGTTTCCACTCAGGTCATGATCTCAGGGTCATGAGATAAAGTCCCATGTTGGGCTCTGTACTCAGCAGGGAGTCTGCCTGAGATTTTCTTCCTCTACCTCTCTGCCCCTCCCCCAGCACTCCCACACGTGTGTGGGCTTGTGCTCTCTCTCTCTCTCAAATAAATCTTTAAAAAGACTAAACTGTACACATTTTAAAGTACCTTAATTCAATGAGTCCTGACAGATGTATGCACCCATGAAATCATAATCATAATGAAAACAGAAAATTTCTATCACTTCTAAGAGTCCCCTATAGCCACTTGAAGTTCATCCTTTTACCTCTGGCCCCAGATAACCACTGATGCACTCTCAGTCATTATAAAATGGTTAATATTTTCTAGAATTTCATGCAGTATGGACTGTTGTGGTCTCTTTTATTGAAGAGTAATATTTCACTTTATGAAAGTATGAGAATTTGTTTATTCACTCCTCTAGTGATGAGCATCATTTCCAGTTATACACCATTGTGAATAAAGTTGCCATAAATATTTGAATACAAGTCTTCAGGTGAAGATATCTCTCTTGTGTAAATACTGAAGACAAAAATGACTGAGTTATATGATAAATGTATTCTTAACTTTTAAGGAAAGAGCCAAATGCTCTTCTAGTGTTGTGGCATTTTACATTTCTACTACCAGGGTACAAGAGCTCTAGTTGCAGCATATCCTCAACCACTCTTGTGTTGATGGTCTTTAGTTTTCTGTTTTAGTCATTTTATTTTTTTTTAAAGATTTTACTTATTTATTTGTCAGAGAGAGAAAGAGAGAGAGAGCACAAGCAAAGTGAGCAGCAGGCAGAGGGAGAAGCAGGCTCCCAGCTGAGCAAGGAGCCCGATGCGGGACTTGATCCCAGGACCCCGGATCATGACCTGAGCTGAAGGCAGACGCTTAACTGACTGAGCCATTCAGGCATCCAGTTTTAGTCATTTTAATGTATATGTACTATGTACTGTATCTCACTATGGTTTTAATTTGCTTTCCCTACTAACGAATAATGTTGAACATTTTCTCATATGTCTATTGGCCATTCATGCCTTCCTCTGCTACAAGTCCATTCAAATCTTTCATCCAATTATTTATTGGATTGTCTTCTTATGTATGTATTATGTACACAGTGAGGCAAGAGTCTACCTTCATTTGTTTCCAAAAATATATCCCGATCTGTTCCAGATGTTCCTTTCCCCATTGAATTGCCTTGTTACCTTTCATTAAAATCACTAAACCATACTTGTGTAGATCCATTTCTGGTCCCTGTACTCTGTTGTTTTGACCTTAATGTTTGTCCTTTCACCAATTCCATCTTGTCTTTATTACAGTAGCTTGATGCTAAGTCTTCAAATCAGGTAGTATGAGTCTTACATCTTTGCTCTCATTTTTAAAAGTTCCTTTGGCTATCCTAGGTCATTCATATTCTCATATAAATTTTAGAACCAACTTGTCAATTTCTACAAAAAGTTTACCAGGATATCTAATGGAATTGCACTGAATCGATAGATCAATTTAAGAACTAACATCCTATCAAGAAAGGGGGGGACATCGGAGGGGGAGACGAACCATGAGAGACTATGGACTCTGAGAAACAAACTGAGGGTTCTAGAGGGGAGGAGGGTGAAATGATGGGTTAGCCTGGTGATGGGTATTAAAGAGGGCATGTACTGAATGGAGCACTGGGTGTTATACGCAAACAATGAATCATGGAACACCACATCAAAAACTAATGATGATTAACATATAGTGATTAACATAACATAATAAAATAAAAAAAAAAGAACTAACATCCTATCAATATTGAGATTTCCAACTCAGGAACATGTTATATCACTGCATTTATTTAGGACTTTAAAATAGCTCTCAGCAATTTTTCTATAGTTTTCAGTGATGTGGTCTTATATTTCTTTTGTTAAATTTATTCCTAAATATTTTCTCTTTTAGTGTTATTACAAATAAAATTTAATTTTCCAATTGTTTGCTGCTGGTAAATAAAATTTTAAGTGACTTTTATAATCTTATATCCTGAGACCTTGCTAAATTCAGTTATTAGTTCTAGCAGTTATTCTTCAGATTTCTTAGGGATTTCCACATACACAATCATGTCATCTACAAATACAGCTTTACTTCTTCCTGTCTAATCTTTATGCCTCTCATTTCTTTTTGTCTTAATGTAATGGTTAGGGCCTTCAGTATAATATTGAACTGAAACAGTGAAAGTGAAATACCTGCCTACCTCCTGGAGCTACAGGGCAAGGCAAAGCATTCATCAACTGACCAATAAATATGAAGCTTACTACCCATTTTTTTGTAGAAGGACCTCATCAGAATAAGAAAGTACCTTTCTATTCCTAATTTGTTGAGAAATTATTTTTATAAATGGGTGTTGGGTTTTATCAAATACCTTCTGCAATAATGAAATGATCATATGTTTTTTCCTTTACTCTGTTAGTACAGTTAATTACATTGAATGATTTTCAAAATGCTAAACCAATCTTGCATTCCATTATCCATTTTTATTAGTCAAAAATTCTCTAGGCTGTGTGAAGAGAAAACATGACTATAGTTGTTTAACCAAGGATGGGTTTATTTTCTCACTTAATAAGCTTGAAAGAAGGTGGTTCAGTGCAGAGGTACCATCTTTGCAGTCATTAATGTCCCAAACTCCTTCTTCTTCCCTATTCCATCATTGTTAGTGTATGTCTTGCCTCTTTGTGGTTTTAAAATAGCTAATGAACTTTTTGGTACAGACCTTCATCTTAGGTAGGAAAAGGAAAGGATAAGCAAGCAGAAAGGAGTAATACTTTAATTCTATAAATCTTTAGCAGATTTCTTCTTGCATTTCTTCAGTCAGAATTTGTGACTTGGGCTACATCTAGTTACAAGAGAGTTTGGGGAAGTGAGTTTTGCTTTGTTTTGTTTTGTTTTTTTACTAATTTAAAATGATTTTGTAAAAATAATTCAGTGTGCTTTTTCAATGTTTCCTTGCTTTTTCTCTTCATAATAAAAAATTTCAAACATATAAAAGTAGACATAACAGAATAATTAACCATAATGCATTCATAACCTGCCTTCAATTATCAACTCCTGGCCAATATCACTTCATCTTTACTTCTATCTACTTTCACATACCATATTATTTTGAAGCAAATCTCAGACATCATATATTTTCATCCATAAATATTTCAGTAGGTATCCCCCTAAGAGATAAGGGCTTTCTAAATCTAACTATAATTACATTATCACATCTAGAAGGGAAAAATGTAATTATTATTTAATTTCTTCAAATATCCAATTGGTATTTAAATTTCTAAGAGGCAAGGTTTTTAGCTGAACACATTTCTTCTGTCCCCTCCCTCAAACCATGATTCTGTTCATAAAAAAGAAAGGGAGAATATATATTGAGTAGGAAATCTGCAGCACCTACCACACCATTTGTATTCTGTATATAAAAAGTGGCTTATCTAATATATTATATACACTCATATTATAAATTATGAGTCTTACTTGTTGATGTGCCAAAGAATAAGAGTACAATAATCCAAATTCCAAACTAAGTTGATTTTTAAAATCACATAAAATCTTACCAAAATTTACTTATAAAATCACCTTAATATAAAATATTAAGCAGTTTTCATCAAAATGACACCACTCTATATTTAAGTTCTAGGTCCAGAGGAGTATGGAGCTCACACCACGTTTAATTCCTCTGCACTGCAAAGTAATTGGGTCATAGCCTTGACTCTTGGCTTCACATTGAGATAAAATTAGTGTGGTATGCCTTATATTATGGGACTGGTAATTAAAACTTCTGAGGTTTTGCTATTTCATCATTAATAATATTTTGGTTAAGCACGAACTGAGTCACTCTTGAAAGATACTGTAAGGCTTTGAGATACTCGATAAAACATTTAAAAGGTAGTATTTTTCCAAACCAGGAGTATATACTTTGAGTACTTTTTCCCTAACACACTTCTGAATGGAAACATGTCCTTAATACAGAGTTGGCTAAAATATGTTAGGCATTAAATAATGAACATGGCTAATCTGCCTGTCTTACCCGTGTAGCAATATACCACAGCAGTGGTCACCTACTCTAGAGCCTGATTACCCACGTCCAAATTCTGACTCTGCCATTTATTAGCAGTGTTATCTTGGGCTAGTAAGACTCTCTGTGCCTTTCCTCACCTGGAAAATGGGGATAATCATGGTTCCTAATTCATAGGTTCACTTAAAGACTTTTCAACACACTAGATCTCACTTAGAGTAGTAAAGACATATAACCTAGAGCGTAGGTTTCAGATGCAGATAGATGTGGGTTCAAGTCCCACAGGTTTACTTATTGGGTAGTTGTTTATCTTTTCTAAATATCTATTTCCACTAAAATAAGAATAGCAGCACTTATCCCAAAGTGTTGTTGTGACAACTGAGTGATAGAACCAATAAAATTGCCTGGCATAGGGAAATGACCTAATAAATGTTTATTATTATTATTGCATAAGGGATTTTACCAAAAAAAATGTTCCATTACTAAATATACTAAATATGCCTAAAACAAAGTTTAATATTCTAAAATCAGATAAAATCAAACTCTTAGCTTTCAATAAAGAAATGTTATTTTACCTATTTCTGCGCACATCAGGATCAAAGGCCAGACGAGCCCCTATTTGCTTACAACTAAGTTTGTGTAATAGTACTCATGTTCCTGAGTCGTGTGAGGAAAATGTCTTTTTTTAAAAAATATTTTATTTATTTATTTGTCAGAGAGAGAGAGAGAGCACAAGCAGGGGGAGCGGCAGGGAGAGGGAGAAGCAGGCTCCCTATGAGCAAGGAGCCCGATATGGGACTCAATCCCAGGACCCTGGGATCTGAATCATTGCTCACTGCATTTTGCAAATGTCACTATTTCCTAAAAGAGAAATAAATCTTTCACCTTAGCCTCTATACTGTAGTACTTATTCTCAACATACCAAAATAATGACCTAATACTATAAATAGATTACACACACAAAAAAATGTGACATGTCTACTTCACCAAATGGACTCACTTTCCCAGACAATATTAAAGTAATCATCGTACCTTTTGCAGCAAGATTTCTAGATGCTGCAATTCTAGTAAGGCTTTTATGTTTTAATTTGTTTCTCTCTTCTTCAGTTTGCTTTCCTTGTTCACAGAATTTCTCTTCTCTCTGAATTCTTTTTTGTTCTTCAGCTTTTCTTTGACATTCTTTCCAGGCTTCCAATTCTTTAGTTGCTTTTAGTCGTTCATTTTCTTTCATATCTTCTATTTTTTTCCTCTCCTCTTCTTCAATCTGTAAAAATTACAATTACTAAAACCTTAAAACATACAAAAAGCAACATTTTAAAAATAAGAAATTCATTATAATAATTAGTCTTACCTCTAAACTCTTACCATTGTATCTGCAGCAGTAGTAGTAGTGAATAAAAAATTAAAATGGGAATGGTAAATGATTTAGGATGTCATGGAATACAGGTTTTAGTTCCAGATTTACCATTAATTATTAATATAATCTTGAGCAATCATTTTCTCTAGCCTCAGTTTACTCACATGTAAAATGGGGACAGGCATTCAGTTAAATGATATCTAAGGGCTTGGTAAAAAAAAATATTTTTCTAAAAACCAAGTCACTTTGGGGCGCCTGGATGGCTCAGTAGTTAAGCGTCAGCCTTTGGCTCAAGTCACGATCCCAGGGTCCTGGGATCGAGCCCTACATTGAGCCCAGCATCAGGCTCCTCTGGAAGCCTGCTTCTCCTTCTCCCACTCCTTCTGCTTGCGTTCCCTCTCTCTCTGTGTCTCTCTCTGTCAAATAAATAAATAAAATCTTTTAAAAAAATAAAAAGTCACTTCTCCCAAAATTTACACACACACACACACACACACACACAAATGCATGCACACACATTCATCTTTCTACTTATGCCAGTCTTCTCTTGTCTTGGGACTGAAGTTGTGCCAACCTTCACCTTATGGAATGAGGGAACAGCAAGAAAGGAAACGGGAAGGATGAACTAGGAAGTTTGTCTCTGGTGGGTTTGAACTTTGAACGCTGCTGCCAACTGCATTTGCAATAGCAGGTATTTGAAGCTTCCACAAGAAAAGCTAATTATCAGATGAATTTGAAAGCCGTACATTGTACAGGAGTGTGCTAACTTTCTCTCCCTTTCACAAACTTCCTTCATATGGGCAAGGAAGAAAAACCCTGTGAAAGAGTAACTGTTTGGTGTATATGATTGACTCTATGTATCTGACTTTCCTGTGGTGACAAAAATACCTCATCTCTATCCTCTAGAGAACAAAAATTCTCATCTCTATGTCCAGAGAAGCAGTGTCTAATAGAATTTGTCCCCATGAGGGCAATGTTTTGTGCCATTCAATACAGCAGCCACTCGCCACATGTGGCTCATTAAGCACTTACAACGTGGCTGATGCGATGATGAAAAACTAAATTTTTATTTTATTTGTGTTTCATTACTGTAAATTTAAATTAATTTACATTTAAATAGTACATTTGGCACAGCTCTACAAGAACACGTTGGGACGAAGTTTCCTAGAGGCGGAATTATTTCAGGATACAGAATAAACATAGGTATGAAACTGCACTGAAAAGGTGTTCTGTAATATCTGCATGACCTAATACCCTCTTCTGGAAGACTGCTTGTTATTTTCCTATTGGACTGTGGAACACTGACTTTAAAATAAATTTCACAGATTACTGAACAGGAGTTTCCTAGAGTCCCAGAATTGCACATAAGGCCTAAACTAAGCACAAAAGATAGCAATTTTTACATATTCTAAGTTCAGAGAGTTGCCAGTGAGCTGCCAATAGGTTGGGCCAGAAGAATCTGTGGCAATGAGCCAGGCTTTAAACGCCTGACAACAGGGCATGATGACCAGTCAGTGTTAGCCACAGGTTGCCACAACCTAAAAGGAGATGACAGCTTCACCCAGTTTAATGATATGTTTGCCTTTTTCCCTGCTTCCTCTCTGCCCCAACACATGGACAAAGGGGAAAGTATGTGGAGTCAGAACACCCTCAATCCCTCATAATCCCTACAAGTGGAGTGAATTTTTGAAAAGTTTTTAAAAATGTGTAAGACTAAGTCTTAGTTACCAAAAATGAGACTGTCCTTACACCAAAAAGTAACAGGAAAATTAGGGTAGTAAAGATGTAATTAAGAGAACTACACACACACACACACACACACACACAATTTATAAGCTATATAAGAAATTAAAAAAGTCTAACTCTTCAGGGAGTAAGGGGGAAGAGGGACCAAAAAAGGCTTCATAGAATAGGTGACAAAGAGACTCGAATGAAGAGAAAAACATGAAGAATACCACAAAAGTCCTTATAATAAAAGAAAAGAGAGACTAAATATATCAAAGAGAAAGACAAATGCTAAACAATCCTTGAAATTCTTTTATAAAAAATAATACAATATGTGAAACATAGCACTTAAAGGAGAACTGTATAATAACATAAAAACTCAGAAAGCTAGAAAAACAATCATCACATATGAAAAAACTGGATTTTAAGTACTTTGTACCACTGAAAAAAAGAAGGATGCCATTTAATATGGAGTATTAATTTAATATAGACAGGAAGTGTAAATAATAGGAGGATAAGAACAGGTCCTGAACCAAATTCCTGAAGAAGGGGAAATCTGTATTTCTTTTAATTTGGAATGCATGTCTGGTTTATTAAGGCAATGTTCTTTATAAGCCAATCTCTATTATGAATTACATGTACAAATCATAAATATTAGCAAACTGAATTGAGGGAAATATTAAAATTATAATACATCTTGATCAAGTAGCACATTTCTTTATTTATGATATTAGGAAATCAAAAGAGAAAAACAATATGATCTTAGTACATACCAAAACACCAGTTGATACTAGGAATAAAAGAAAAATTTTAGCTTAATAAAAGGACTCCTACAATGTCACACTTCAAGGTGAAGCATTAGAAATATTTCTAACAAAGTCACTAAAGCCAGTATACTTAATATCTTATTATTTTCCTAGAGATCATAACCTATACAATAGAATTTTTAAAATATATTTTATATATTAAAATTTTATATTAGTATATTTATTTAAAAAATAAATATAAATACAGATTATAAGGAAATAAAATTGTCATTATTTGCAAATAATATGGTAGATTACCTAAAAGAACCAAAATAACAAACTGACAAACTATTAGAACTATTATAAAAGTAAGTTTAGGGCGCCTGGGTGGCTCAGTTGGTTAAGCGACTGCCTTCGGCTCAGGTCATGATCCTGGAGTCTTGGGATCGAGTCCCACATCGGGCTCCCTGCTCAGCGAGGAGCCTGCTTCTCCCTCTAACCCTCCCCCCCTCATGTACTCTCTCTCTCTCTCATTCTCACTCTCTCAAAATAAATAAATCTTTAAAAAAAATAAAATAAAATAAAAGTAAGTTTAGCGAGGCAATCACATACAAGATCAACTTTATATGAACTCAAAAAAAGTTACCTTCCTACAAACTGGGAATAAACAATTAGAAAAATACAATGGAAAAAAATCATTTCATTAGTAATTGATTTAAAAAACCTTTTAAAATGCTAAGAATAAGCTTAACAAAATATGAGTAAGTCCTAGATGTATGTTAAATAATTTTGCTAAGGCGGCACCTGGCTGGCTCAGTCGGTTAAGCATCCAACTCTTGATTTCGGTTCAGGTCATGATCTCAGGGTCATGAGATTGAGCGGCACGGGGTGGGGAGCTTGCTTAAGATTCTCTCTTTCTCCCTTTCCCTTTGCCCATCCCCCCCCCACTTGAGTACACGTGCTCTCTCTCTCTCTAAAAATATAAAAATAATAATAATAACAATAATTTTGCTGAGGGATAAGTCCAAATAAATGGGGATAAATGCCATGTTCCTGAAGGGAAATCTCAATAATGTAAATATACTGATATTCTGAAAATTAACTTATAAAGTCAATGTAGATCTAATCAAAATACCAAGAGAACTTCTTAGGGATCTTGATAAGTAAATGTAAAATTCAGCTGCAAAAAAGAATGTACAAGTTTTATAGAGGCAGGAAGGGGTTGGCAATTCCCATACACAAATATCAGGTATAAAGCTGGACAAATCTATTAAAAAGAACCATTTCAGAACACTGGAAACTAAGCAAAGACAGCCTGCAAATTGAGAAGTGTTTGTTCTAGAATAAATGCTAAAGTTACCGGCAAGAACAGTGGGATGCTGTGCCCTTCTGCCTGGGGTTGCTCCCAACCACCCAATGCCAGCTTCAGTAACCAGACTGGCAGTTCTGCCAACATGAAACTAGCAAAAAGAACCCAACAGCTTTGTTGGCAAAAAGGGTGGATGCATTTCGGGAAGAGGGAGAGGTGAAAACCCATGGTTTTGGTGGATAAAAGTGATAGACTTGGTTGGGAATGAACAGGGAAAATTTAAACTTGGGGTCTGAAGTTGAAATCCTGGTTAAGGTGAGTGCTTGACTAGTCAGAACATTAACAGAAAGATCATGTAAATGAGAAAACCATAGAAGGTCTATAATAAGCTTACCATACAACTCTGGCTAAACAGAAAGCTATGTGTTTGTTGGGGAGACCTGAGGAAGCTTGGCATAAAATGAAGCCAGGGCGGGGCACCTGACTGACTCAGTAGAGCCTGTGACTCTTGATCTCAAGGTTGTGATTTTGAGCCCCATGTTGGGTGTAGAGATTACTTAAAAATAAAATCTTAAAAAAAAAGAAAGAAAGAAAAAAAAGAAACCAAGGAAGGGTTGAAAACTGGCTCCAACTTTGAATGTATTCTAAAACCTACACATAGACTGATCAGCAAAGGGTGGGAGCCTTTACTGCTTCTGCCCATATAATTAGTTAACAATTAAGTTATGCAGACACAGGAAAGACTCCTAAGGAAGACAGCCTAAAAAATAAGAATTAAACACTTAGCAGAGACATCAGCAGCTGTATACAGGGAGACTAGACTGACTTCACAATTAAAGTACAGGCAACCTGAGAGGTGGAGCAAGATGGCAGAGGAGTAGGAGACCTAGATTTCGTCTGGTCCCAGGAATTCAGCTGGACAGGGATCAAACCATTCTGAACACCTACGAACTCAACAGGAGATCGAAGAAAAGAATAGCAACAACTCTCTGAACAGAAAAGTGACCACTTTCTTGTAGGTAGGAGTGCGGAGAAGTGAATCCGAGGCGATATTCGGGAAGATAGACGGCGGGGGAGGGGGCCTCCATCGGCTGCTTCTGACAAGTGCTAGAGCAGCGGAGCACAAAAACGGAACTGTGAGAAGTCTGCTCCACTGAAGGACATCGCTCCAGTGGCTAAGCAGGGGGTGGAACCCTCACAGGACAGTGTGGTCTCAGGACCCTCAGGGTCACAGAAAGACCGGGGGTGCCTGAGTGAGGCAGAGCTCCCAGGTATCCGAGCGGGGAAGCTGGCTGCAGAGAGGGAGCCAAGGAGTGGGCTCTCAGCTCGGGGTTGTCATAAACTGTGATCCACGGCCCATTTGGGCCACTGCTCCTCCAGCAGGGACCCAACAAGCGGCAGATCTGGGGAGACTCCCCTTTGTCCCCTGGGAGGAGCAGCGGTGGGAGTGCACCACAGGGATCTGCTGGGTTTGGAGACTCCACACCAAGTCAGGTGCCAGAGATAGAAACGCTCCATCACAGGCCGGGTGTGCACCACGTGCAGCCGGAGACCGGGGAGACAGGAGTGACTGATTGCTTTTCTCTGGGGGCTCAGTGAGGAGTGGGGCCCCGAGTTCTCGGCTCCTGGGAGGCTGCCATTTTCACTCTCCTCCTCCAAAGCTGTACCGAAAGCTTGCAGGGAACAAAAGCTCCCGAGAGCAAACCCGAGCAGATTACTTAGCCCGGCCCGGCAAGGTGGGGCAATTCCACCTCCAGCAAAGACATTTGGGAACCATGGCAATAGGCCCCTCCCCCAGAAGATCAGCAAGAACAGCCAGCCAAGACCAAGTTTACCAATCAATGAGAATGGCAGAACTCCGGTGCTAGGGGAATACTGCACATAGAATTCATGGCTTTTTTACCATGATTCTTTAGTCTTTCAAAGTTAATTTTTTTTAAATTATCTTTTTTTTTTGAATTTTTTTTCCCTTTTTCAACCAACATCTTATCAATCCCTTTTTCAAAAAAACATTTTCATTTTTCATTTTTAGAGTCATATTTTATCCCTTCATAGTAGTTACCCTTATTTTTGGCATATATATATAAGTTGTTCTCTCTTTAAAATTTTGAGATACAGTTTCATCTAACAGATCAAAATATATCCTAAATCACTAGTGTATGACTTTGTTCTAGTCTCCTGCCTGATCACATTCTCTCCCTTTTTTTTCTTTTTCTTTTTTTAAAACCCTCTTCTTTCTTTTTTCAAACAACTTCTTATCTAATCAATTCCTTTTATAAAATTTTTATGATTTTCATCTTTACATTCATATTCCATACATTCATCGTATTAACCCTTATTTCTGTACATATATAAGTTTTTCTTTCTTTTAAAATTTTGGGAGGCACTTTCTTCTAACAGACCAAAATATACCCAAAATCTAGTGTGTGGCACTGATCTATGCACCAGCCTGATCATATTTGATCATATTGTTTTTCTTTGTTTTGTTCTATTTTTGTTTGTTTTTATCTTTTTCTTTTTCTTTTTTTTCTTTTTTCTTTCTTTTCCTTTTTTCCCCCCCGGTTTCAGGTCTTTTCTGATTTGTTTAGAGTATATTTCTGGGGATATTGTTACCCTGTTAGCATTTTGTTCTCATTCATCTATTCTCCTCTGGACAAAATGACAAGATGGAAAAAATCACCTCAACAAAAAGAACAAGAGGAAGTATGGACTGCCAGGGACCTACTCAATACAGACATTAGTACGATGTTGGAACTAGAGTTCAGAATGATGATTTTAAAGATACTAACTGGGCTTTAAAAAAGGATGGAAGTTATTAGAGAAACCCTTTCTGGAGAAATAAAAGAACTAAAATCTAAACAAGTCGAAATCAAAAAGGCTATTAATGAGGTGCAATCAAAAATAACAGCACTAACTGCTAGGATAAATGAGGCAGAAGAGAGAATCAGTGACATAGAAGACCAAATGATGGAAAATAAAGAAAATGAGAAAAAGACAAATAAACAACTACTGGATCACGAGGGCAGAATTCGAGAGATAAGCGATACGATTAGACGAAACAACATTAGAATAATTGGGAACCCAGAAGAAGAAGAGAGAGAGGGGCAGAAGGTATATTGGAGCAAATTATAACAGAGAATTTCCCTAATGTGGGGAAGGAAACAGGCATCAAAATCCAGGGGGCACAGAGAACCCCTCTCAAAATCAATAAAAATAGGTCAACACCCCGATATCTAATAGTAAAACTTATGAGTCTCAGAGACAAAGAGAAAATCCTGAAAGCAGCTCGGGAGAAGAGATATGTCACCTACAATGGTAGAAATATTAGATTGGCAACAGACCTATCCACAGAGAACTGGCAGGCCAGAAAGGACTGGCATGATATATTCAGAGCACTAAGCGAGAATAATATGCAGCCAAGAATACTATATCCAGCTAGGCTGTCATTGAAAATAGAAGGAGAGATAAAAAGCTTCCAGGACAAACAAAAACTAAAGGAATTTGCAAACATGAAACCAGCCCTCCAAGAAATATTGAAAGGGGTCCTGTAAGCAAAGAGAGAGCCTAAAAGCAGCATAGACCAGAAAGGAACACAGACAATATACAGTAACAGTCACCTTACAGGCAATACAATGGCACTAAATTCATATCTTTCAATAGTTACCCTGAATGTAAATGGCTAAATGCCCCAATCAAAAGACACAGGCTATCAGATTGGATTAAAAACAAGATCCATTGATATGTTGTCTGCAAGAGACTCATTTTAGACCCAAAGACACCCCAATTGAAAGTGAGGGGGTGGAAAACCATTTGCCATGCTAATGGACACCAAAAGAAAGCGGGGGTGGCAATCCTCATACCAGACAAATTAGATTTTAAACCAAAGACTGTAATAAGAGATGAGGAAGGACACTATATCCTACTTAAAGGGTCTATCCAACAAGAAGATCTAACAATTGTAAATAGCTATGCCCCTAACATGGGAGCAGCCAATTATATAAGGCAATTAATAACAAGAGCAAAGAAA
The DNA here is from genome assembly GCF_037043125.1 of Eumetopias jubatus. Classification (NCBI taxonomy): domain Eukaryota; kingdom Metazoa; phylum Chordata; class Mammalia; order Carnivora; family Otariidae; genus Eumetopias; species Eumetopias jubatus. The sequence goes on from NW_028274813.1 coordinate 96,441,782, forward strand.
CACATCGACAATACAATAATAGTGGGGGACTTTAACATCCCCCTGACTGAAAGGGACAGATCTAAGCAAAAGATCAACAAGGAAATAAACACTTTAAATGACACACTGGACCAAATGGACTTCACAGATATATTCAGACCATTCCATCCCAAAGCAACAGAATACACCTTCTTCTCTAGTGCCCATGGAACATTCTCCAGAATAGATCACATCCTAGGTCACAAATCAGGTCTCAACCGGTACCAAAAGATGGGGGTCATTCCCTGCATATTTTTAGACCACAATGCTTTGAAACTAGAACTCAATCACAAGAGGAATGAACGAAAGAACTCAAATACATGGAGGCTAAAGAGCATCCTACTAAAGAATGAATAAAAAAAAAAAAAGAATGAATGGGTCAACCAGGAAATTAAAGAAGAATTAAAAAAATTCATGGAAACCAATGAAAATGAAAACACAACTGTTCAAAATCTTTGGGATACAGCAAAGGCAGTCCTAAGAGGAAAGTATATAGCAATACAAGCCTTTCTCAAGAAACAAGAAAGGTCTCAAATACACAACCTAACCCTACACCTAAAGGAGCTAGAGAAAAAACAGCAAATAAAGCCTAAGCCCATTAGGAGAAGAGAAATAATAAAGATCAGAGCAGAAATCAATGAACTAGAAACCAAAAGAACAGTAGAACAGATCAACGAAACTAGGAGCTGGTTCTTTGAAAGAATTAACAAGATTGATAAACCCCTGGCCAGACTTATCAAAAAGAAAAGAGAAATGACCCAAATCAACAAAATCATGAATGAAAGAGGAGAGATCACAACCAACACCAAAGAAATACAAACAATTATAAGAACATATTATGAGCAACTCTATGCCAGCAAATTAGATAACCTGGAAGAAATGGGTGCATTCCTAGAGATGTATCAACTACCAAAATTGAACCAGGAAGAAATAGAAAACCTGAACAGACCTATAACAACTAAGGAAATTGAAGCAGTCATCAAAAATCTCCAAAAAAACGAAAGCCCAGGGCCAGATGGCTTCCCAGGGGAATTCTACCAAACATTTAAAGAAGAGTTAATACCTATACTTCTGAAACTGTTCCAAAAAATAGAAATGGAAGGAAAACTTCCAAACTCATTTTATGAGGCCACCATTACCTTGATCCCCAAACCAGACAAAGACCCCATCAAAAAGGAGAATTATAGACCAATATCCTTGATGAACATGGATGCAAAAATTCTCACCAAAATACTAGCCAATAGGATCCAACAGTACATTAAAAGGATTCTTCACCACGACCAAGTGGGATTTATCCCTGGGCTGCAAGGTTGGTTCAACATCCGCAAATCAATCAACGTGATACATTAACAAAAGAAAGAACAAGAATCATATGATCCTCTCAATAGATGCAGAAAAAGCATTTGACCAAGTACAGCATCCTTTCTTGATCAAAACTCTTTAGAGTATAGGGATAGAGGGTACATACCTCAATATCATAAAAGCCATCTATGAAAAACCTACAGCAAATATCATTCTCAATGGGGAAAAGCTGAGAGCTTTCCCCCTAAGGTCAGGAATGCGGCAGGGATGTCCACTCTCACCACTGCTATTCAACATAGTATTAGAAGTCCTAGCCACAGCAATCAGACAACAAAAAGAAATCAAAGGCATCCAAATAGGCAAAGAAGAAGTCAAACTCTCACTCTTTGCAGATGATATGATCCTTTATGTGGAAAACCCAAAAGACTCCACCCCAAAACTGCTAGAACTCATACAGGAATTCAGTAAAGTGGCAGGATATAAAATCAATGTGCAGAAATCAGCTGCATTCCTATACACCAACAACAAAACAGAAGAAAGAAAAATTAAGGAGTCGATTCCATTTACAATTGCACCCAAAACCATAAGGTACCTAGAAATAAATCTAGCCAAAGAGGCAAAGGATCTGTACTCAAAAAACTATAAAATACTCATGAAAGAAATTGAGGAAGACACAAGGAAATGGAAAAACTTTCCATGCTCATGGATTGGAAGAACAATATTGTGAAGATGTCAATGCTACCTAGAGCAATCTACACATTCAATGCAATCCTCAACAAAATACCATCCACTTTTTTCAAAGAAATGGAACAAATAATCCTAAAATTTGTATGGAACCAGAAAAGACCCCGAATAGCCAGAGGAATGTTGAAAAAGAAAAGCAAAGCTTGTGAATATTCCATACTTGTGAATTAAAAGAATTAATATTGTTAAAGTGTCCATATCACACAAAGCAATCTACAGATTCAAGAAATTCCAGTGGCATTTTTCACAGAAATTGATAAAACAACCATAAATATGCATGGAACCACATAAGACCCTGAATAACCGAAACAATCTTGAGAAAGAACAAAGCTGAAAGTATCAAGCCCCCAGATTTCAAACTATATTACAAAGCTATAGTAACTAAAACTTAAAAGTACTGTATCAGCATAAAAACTGACACATAGATCAATAATATGGAATAGAGAGCCCAGAAATAAACTGATGCATATATGCCAATTAATTTATGACAAAGGAACCAAAAAGATACAATAAATGATATTGGGAAGACAGGATATCCACATGCAAAAGAATAAAATTGGACCACTATCTCACACCATACACAAAATTTAACGCAAAATGGATTAAAAACTTGATTGTAGGATCTAAAAACCATAAAGCTCCTACAAGAAAACATAGGCAGTAAGTTTCTTGATAATTGGTCCCTGTGATGATTTTTTGGATTTGACACCAAAAACAAAGGCAAGCAAAGCAAAAATAAACCAGTGAGATTACATCAAACTAAGAAGCTTTTGCATAGCAAAGGAAACAGTCAACGAAATGAAAAGCTAACCTACTGAATGAAAGAAAACATTTGTAAATTAAAATACCTGATAAGGGGCTAATATCCAAAATATATAAAGAACTCAATGCAACTCAACAACAAAAATACAAACCATCCAATTAAAAAATGAACAGAGGATCCGAATAGACATTTTGCCAAAGAAGACATACAGGTGGCCAACAGGTACATGAAAAGATCCTCAGCATCACTAATTACCAGGGAAATGCAAATCAAAACCACACTGAGATATCACCTTACACTTGTTAGAATGGCTAGTATCAAAAGGAAAAGAAAAACAAGTGTTGGTGAGGATATGGAGAAAAGGGAACCCTTGTACATCGTTAGGGGGAGTATAAATTGGTGCAAACACTATGGAAAACTGTTTGGAGGTTCCTCAAAAAATTAACTATAAAACAACCACATGATCCAGTAACTCTACTTCCAAAGAAAATGAAAACATGTACTAAAAAAGATATATGCACTGCCCCAGCTTTACTGCAGCAATATTTACAATAGCCAAGACATGGAAACAACCTAAGTGTCTACCGATGGATGAACAGAAAGAAAATTTGGTATATATATACACAATAGGATATTGTTCAGCCACAAAAAAGAATGAAATCTTGCCATTTACAACCACATGGATGGACCTTGAGGGCATTATGCTAAGTGAAATAAAACAGAGAAAGACAAATACCATGTGATCTCACTTATATGTGGAATTTAAAACAAACAAAAAAAACCCTAAGCTCATAGATACCATGAACAAACGTGACTACCAATGATGGGATGCTGGGCTGGGTGAAATGGGTAAAAGCGGTCAAAAGGTACAAATTTCCAGTTTTAAAACAAACAAATGAGGGGGGAAAAAAGGACTGCTGATATTATATTACATGGTTTAATCAAGAAAAAAAGACAACACAGACCTTTTTTTTGCCTTTACTCTCTTGATTTCTTTAAAAACCTATGATTTTTTAAAAAAGCGATAATTTTTAAAGTAGAATTATAACATATATTATTGAGTTATAACAACTACATACACATGAATGGCAAAGCAGCCCAAAGATGGGGGAGATAACAGAGTTGTATTAGAGCAAAGTCGCTATATTTTACTGGAATTGAGTCAGTGTTTACTTGAAGTAGATTCTTATAAGTTAAAAGTGCATCTAGCAACCATTTAAAAGTTTTACAACAACCTAAATATAAAGGAGCTCTAGTTTCAGCTTTGACAGGCAAAAAGCTTAGAAGGTGTCACTCCAATCCTCACAACAACAAAAAAAGATGGACAAACTGAAAAAAACAACTAGTTTTCTTTGACTCATCAAAGAAGAAAATTGCAGGGCAAACTGTTACCCTGAAATCTGGAGAGACAGGTGTATCCAAAAAGACACAAAGATCTGCTTGCCTGTAGCAAAAGTAACTAGAGCTATAAACTAGTAGGAATACTTAAATGGTAATTTTGACAAAATACTTAAGGGTGGACTAGCAGGAGAATGATAAACTTTCAGGCCACAGTCTTGAGAAATGCCCTCATATTTTTGTGGGCTTCACCTCCAGAAACTCCCTCAGGCTACAATGATGAAGCTCTGAATAAGATAACTTTGTGTCTCTGGCAAAGGGAGGGGAAGAATAGTCATTGTGGATTACAGAAATACCTAGAGCATTCTCCTTAAAGATCTACCATCCAGAGAAAAGGACTTTGCCAGAGCAGAAGTCCCTTATCTCGGCTGGGGGAAGAGAATCCCTCCCACTCCAGTCTTCTCCAGCCTCTCTATCCAACCTAAGGACAGAAGAAAATAGTTAATAGTCCCAGATTCAAAAAAATAGACCAGCAACACTACAGCCAAGGAAGGTAATAGGAGGCAGTGGGGAAAAGCTGTCTCACTGGGAGAAAACTTGTCAAGATCACAGTCCCAAGATATAGGCCCATGAAAAAAGTGATATTTAATTGAAAGATTAGGAATGCTTCCTTTCCATTATAATTTACTACCATACCAAAAGGGCTCCAAGATAATAAGAGTAGATTATATAAGAGAAAATCTTACAATAAAGACTCTCTCAGAAGAGGAATAAATGGAGAAGCCCAGAGTCAAAGGGGGAGTTTAAAAAAAAAAAATACCAGACACTAGAAACCTTTAAAGCTTCTGATACATACAGCCACAGGTAACATTAAACATAGCAGCCACATTAAAATAAATCTATACCCTAACAGCCTAATAACCTCAGTTTCTACTACCTGATACAGGTCTAGCTTTCTTTTTTTTTTTTTAAAGATTTTATTTATCCAACAGTGAGAGACACAGCGAGAGAGGGAACACAAGCATGGGGAGTGGGAGAGGGAGAAGCAGGCTTCCCGCGGAGTGGGGAGCCCGATGCAGGGCTCGATCCCAGGACCCTGGAATCATGACCTGAGCTGAAGGCAGACGCTCAACGACTGAGCCACCCAGGCACCCCCAGGTCTAGCTTTCAATAAAAAATTGTAAGACCTGCCAAAAGGCAAGAAAAACACACCATAAAGAGACAATAATCAACAGAACCAGACTCAGATACAACACAAATATAAGAATGATCAGAAATGGAATTTAAAATAACTGTTTAATATGTTAAGAATTCTAATGGAAAAAGTAGACAATATGCAAAAATGCCAGGTAAGAATATCTCTTTTTTTAAAGATTTATTTATTCTAGGGGGAGGACGGGCAGAGGGAGAGAGAATCTCCAGCAGAGCCTGACTCCAGGCTAACCCACAACCATGAGATCAGGACCTGAGCCCAAATCAAGTCAGATGCCTAACCGACTGAGCCACCCAGGTGTCCCAGGTAAGAATATCTTAAAGTATTATCTTCCACATGTAGCTATATATCATCCTAATGAAGAATTCCTTAAGAAGGAAAATTAAAATAACAGTGTAAAGTTTAATAAATATAGTTTTAAAATTTTTCTTGAAAGTTATAAACTTCTGAAATTATTTAGTTATTTATGTTCTATGGAAATGGGAATCTGGTGTTTAGAATTATTTAGACATCTGTTACAGCCAAAGCTAAAACGGAACAAAACTGATGTTCATTTTATTTCCCTTCTCTTATATGAACTAAATCATGATCCCCAAATCCATATGTTGAAGTCCTAATCCTCAAATGTGACAATATTTGGAGATAAGACCTACAAGGAGGTAATTAAGGTTAAATGAGACCATAAGGGTGGGATCCTAATAAAACAGAACTAGTGTCCTTATAAGAACAGACACCAGAGAGCTTTCTCTCTCTCTCTCTCTCTCTCTCTCTCTCTGTCTCTCTCCACCTTGTGAGAACACAGTGTGTAGGCAGTCATATGTAAGTCAGGAAGAGTCCTCACCAGAAACTGAATTGACTCACACCTAGAGCTTGGCCTTCCCAGCCTCCAGAACTGTGAGGAAATAAATTTCTGTCATTTAAGCCATGCACTCTGTCATTTTTTTGTTATGATAGCCTGAGCCAACTAAGACATTTCTCTTTTCCCTTTGGCAGATTTTCAAAATAGGTGAAAGGGGCCCAAAGAAAACAGTAAGAGCTATAAGGAGAGCCAATGGCTAATTAATTCACAAACCAAAAATAAAACTCATGAATTACTGAAAGGAACTTGTTCAGCTTTCCAACAAATTTGGACATAGTTATTCTCCCTTTCAGTTTGCTTCATTGAATTGATATCTGAACTTACTATAAAAAGCATAAGAATTTGTAAGTAACTTGGAAACTACACATGTAGACAAGAATAAAAGCAAACTCTTATTACGCTAGTTAGCTTTCCCTCTCTCCTTCAACAGAAGTTATTATGTGGTAGAAAATTCTGTTTTTACAGTATATGATTTCATAACTCTGTCACGATTTGTCTGGTATCTTTTAAAAGATTCAGCTTCAGGGGTGCCTGGGTGGCTCAGTCGTTAAGCGTCTGCCTTCGGCTCAGGTCATGATCCCAGGGTCCTGGGATGGAGCCCCACGTCGGCTCCCTGCTCCGCGGGAAGCCTGCTTCTCCCTCTCCCACTCCTCCTGTTTGTGTTCCTGCTCTCGTTATCTATCTCCGTGTGAAATAAATAAATAAAATCTTTAAAAAGAAAAAAAAAGATTAAGCTTCAGCTTCCTGATGGAGAAATTTTCCTTAAGCCAGTACCCAAGTTTATTATACATGCATGGAGACAGTACGGACATATTTAATGCTATGTATGTTATAAAGTTCCCATTTGACTAGCCTTCAAATGCAAGGGACAGGGGTGCCTTAATCACTGTCAGTAGAGCATGCGACTCTTGATCTCCAGGTTGTGAGCTGGAGCCCCGTGTTGGGTGTGGAGAGTACTTAAAAATAAAAAAATAAAAATAAAAAAATCAAGGACCAAAACTGACAGGTTTGGGCCAATGAAAATGAGTTAATATACTTTTGTACCCTACCCTTCATCTTATCCTTGCTGCTCAGTAATAATTTTATTCATCTCATAACTGACTTTTGCAAACAATTTCCTTTTTAGAGATGCCTAATTGCATTCTGCTACTTCCATCTCAAAAGACTTTGCTGTTGAGAAGACAGGAACCATTCAATAACTTTGGTTCTTTCCATTTTTCTCTAAACAAAAGTATTTCTTCTTCTACACTCTGTTCTTTCCAAAGCTAACAAATACCCTAATGGGTATAATGAATGAAAGAATAAATTTTAACCACACCTCTGGAAGAGATGAAAAGGCTTGAAGTAAACAAAAAAGGTGGACACATGTATGACTGCTGAAAGTTTACTTCTACACAAATGCTGTGAATCTGGGATATACCTACACAAAAATGAGGTAGGTCAGCATACTTGACAAAATATATATATTAGAAAGGCAGTGTCAGAGGTTACTGCCTTTTCTGATGTTACCACATTAATGGCTAAAGTTAATTTTTCATATGCTTAGAAATTTGTTAGATTTACACAGAAAATTAGTACATTCCTATTAGAGCAAAAAGAAATTAAAAGTAGGAAAAAGGGGGTGCCTGAGTTGCACAGTCAGTTAAGCATCTGACTCTTGATTTCAGTTCAGGTCGTGATCTCAGGGTCATGAGATCAGAGTCTGCTTAAGATTCTCTCTCCCTCTACCTCTAACCCTCCCTGCTCACATGTGCACGCACATTCTCTCTCTCTCAAATAAATAAATCTTAAAAAAAAAAAAGTAGGAAAAATAACCATAAGAAGGTAAGTACTGCCAGTTTTTTTAAAAAAAAGTTTCCTTATTATGAAAAAATATGTTTATTATTGGGAGAACACAAAAATACCAAAAAGAAAAAAATTACTAGTAATCTTACCATCCTTTCATTTTCTACTCATTTATTAAATTATAAAAATAAGACTGGACACCTAGGTGGCTCCGTTGGTTAAGTGTCTGCCTTCAGCTCAGGTCATGATCTCAGGGTCCTGGGATTGAGCCCAGCGTTGGGTTCCTTGCTCGGGGGCCGGGGGGGGGGGGAGTCTGCTATTCCCTCTCTCACTGCCCCTCCACCCCCAGGTTGTGCACTCCCTCTCTCAAATAAATAAATAAAATCTTTTAACAAAATAAGATTTTAGGGGTTTCTGGCTGGCTCAGTCAGTAAAGTGCATGACTCTTGATCTCAGGGTTGTGAGTTCAAGCCCCATGTTGGATATGGAGATTACTTAAAAATAGAAAAAATCCTTAAAAGAAATAAAATTTTATATAATGACCTTTTCAAATTATCAGATAATATATGGATATGCTACAATAATAATTGAAATGGAAAAGCCAATCTTCAAATTCAAATAGAATTGCAAGGAACCCAGAATAGCCAAAATATCTTGAAAAATAAAATCTTGGAGGGCTCACACTTCCTAATATCAAAACTTACAGCAAAGCTACAGTAGTCAGGAAAGTGTGGTACTGACAGGGACAGACATATAGATCAATGGAATAAAATTGAGAACCAGGGAATAAACCCATACCCAATGAGCTGACTGATTTTTGACAAGGTCAAGACTATTCAATGGGGGAAAGAATAGTCTCTTAAACAAATGCTGCTGGGACAACTAAAAATCCACATGCCAAAGAAAAAAGCAGGACTCATAGCTCAAATCATATACAAAAAATAACTCAAAATAAATCAACAACTTAATATAAGAGGTAAAAACCATAAAACTCCTAGAAGAAAACACAAGGTAAACCTTCATGACCTTGGATTTAGCATTGAATTTTTATTTATTTTTTTTTAAGATTTACTTATTTATTTTATAGAGAGAACAGGAACAGGAGGGGCAGAGGGAGAGAGAAAATCGTGAAGTAGGCTCCCTGCTAAGCACAGAGCCTGATGCAGGGCTCGATCCCAGGACCCCGAGATCATGACCTGAGCCAAAACCAAGAGTTTAACTGACTAAGCCACACAGGTACCCCACCACTGAATTTTTAGATGTGACTGACACCAAAAGTATGAGCAACAAAAGAAAAATAGGCAAATTGGACTTTATGAAAACTTAAAGTTTTTGTGTGTCAAAGGGTACCAGCAAAGTGAAAAAAATCTATAAATTGGGGGAAATTTTTGCAAATCATTTTCTGATAGGGATCTATTATCTTGAATATATAACTTACAATTCAACAACAAAAAGACAAATAATCCAATTTAAAAATGAACAAAGGACTTTATTAGATATACAATTAAGATATACAAATGGCTAAGAAACACTTGGGAAGGTTTTCAACATCACTAACATTAGGTAAATGTAAATCAAAACTACATTGAGATACCACTTCCTACCCATTAGGATGGTTATAATCATGAAGAGAAAAATCTAAGCAGACCAATTATAAGAGAGATTGAAGCAGTCATCAAAAACCTCCCAACAGGGGTGCCTGGGTGGCCCAGTTGGTTAGGTGTCTGCCTTTGGCTCAGGTCATGATCCTAGGGTTGGGGGATCAAGCCCCACGTCAGGCTCTCTGCTCAGCGGGGAGTCTGCTTCTCCCTCTCCCTCTGCCCCTCCTCCTACACGTGCACACACATGTGCACACACTCTCTCTCTCTCTCAGGTAAATAAGTAAAATATTTCAATAAACAAGCAAACAAAAAAACTCCAGCATGAGATGGCTTCACTGGTATATTCCACCAAACATAAAAAAAGAATTAATACATACCATTTTTTAAAATCTTCCAAAACTGAAGAGTAGGGAACACTCCCAGACTCATTTTATGAGGCCAGCACTACTTTAGTACCAAAGTCAAATGAGGACACTACAAGAAAAGAATACTACAGGCCAATATCCCTGATGAATATACATGTAAAAATTCTCAACAAAACATTAGCAAACTGAACTCAACAGTATATTGAAAGGATAATACACCATGACCAAATAAGATTTATTCCTTGGATGCAGGATAGTTCAATATATGCAAATCAATCAATGTCATACACCAAAATAACAAAATGAAGGGTTAAAATCATATGATAGTTTCAATAGATATAGAAAAAGCATTTAACAAAATTCAACATCCTTCCATGATAAAAACTCTCAACAAATTGGGTCTATATGGAACATATCTCAACATAATGAGGGCCATATATGACAGACCCATGGCTAACATCATAATCAATGGTGAGAAGCCAAAATTTTTTCCTCTAAGATCAGAAACAAGACAAGAATGCCCACTCTTACCACCTCTACTCAACACCTCTACTGATGTCTCAGCTAGAGCAATTCATCAAGAAAAGTAAATAAAAGGCATCCACATTGAAAAGGAAGACATAAAAGTGATTATATTTGCAGATGATATACACAGAAAACTCTAAAGACTCCAAAAAAACTGTTAGGACTAATAAACAAATCCAGTAAAGTTTCAGGACACAAAATCAATATAAAAAATCAGTTGCATTTCTACACTAACAACAAACTATCAGAAAGAGAAATTAAGAAGAAAATCTGATTCATAATACCATCAAAAAGAATAAAATAGGAACAAATTTAACCAAAGACATGAGGGATCTGTACAGTGAAAACTACAAAACATTGCTGAAAGAAATTGAAGAAGACACAAATAAATGGAAAGATATCCCATGTTCATATTGGAAGAATTAATATTGTTAAAATATCCATACTACCCAAAGTGATCTACAGAGTCAATGCAACCCCTATCAAAATCCCAATGGCATTTTTCACAGAAATAGAAAAAAATCCTAAAATTTATATGGAACCAAAAAAGATTCTGACTAGTTAAAGCAATCTTGAACAAGAAGAGCAAAGCTGGAGGAATCATACTTTCTGATTTCAAACTGTATTATAAAGCTATAATAATCAAAACAGTATGGTATTGCCATAAAAACAGACACATAGATCAATGGAACAGAAAAGTGAGCCCAGAAATAAATCTATGCATGTGTGATCAATTAATTTTTGACAAAAGCACTAAGAATGTACAATGATGAAAGGATAGTCTGTTCAGTAAATGGTGCTAGAAAAAAATGGATATTCACATACAAAAGAACAAAATTGGATCCCTACCTTACACCATACACAAAAATCAACTCAAAATGGATTAAAGACTTGAATGTAAAAACCGAAACCTAAAACTCCTAAAAGAAAACATAGGTGGTAAGTTCCTTGACATTGGTTTGAAAATGACTTTTTAGATTTGACACTAAAACAAAGGCAACAAAAGCAAAAATAAGGTAAGACTACATCTTCAGAGCTTCTGCACAGCAAAAGAAAACATCAACAATATGAAAAGGTAATGTACTGAATGAGAGAAATATCTGCAAACCACATAGCCAATAAGGGGTTAATATGCAAAATATAGAAAAACTCATATAACTCAGTAGCAAGAAAATAAATAAAAAACTTTTAAATGGGCCAAGGACCTGACTAGTCATTTTTCCAAAGAAGATATATAAATGACTAATAGACATATATATTCAAAGGAAACAAAATCACTATCTCCAAGAGATGTCTATACTACCATACCTTGTTCACTACAGTATTATTCACGATAGCCAAGATATAGAAACAATCTTTTTTTAAAAGATTTTATTTATTTATTTGAGAGGGGGGAGGGGGCAGAGAGAGAGAGAGAAGTAGACTCCCTGCTGAGCAGGGACCCCCCCCCGCCACCGCGAGATCAAGACCTGAGCCGAAGTCAGATGCTTAACTGACTGAGCGACCCAGGCGCCCCTATAGAAACAATCTTAAGTGTCCACTGGTGGATGGATAAAGAAAATGTGATATGTATGTATGTGTATATATACACACACATTATGTTCATTATATACACACACATATATATTACGTATATACTATATTTAACATATGCATAGTATATATGAAATGCAGCATGATATCATTTACATGTAGAATTTTTTTTTTTAAAGTTGAACTCATAGAAACAGAGCAGAATGGTGGTGGTCAGGGGCTAGGGGGCAAGGGAAATGGGGAGAAGCTGTAACAGGGTACAAATTTTTAGCTATAAGTGCTGAGATCCAATGTAAAGTTAACTTTTTGAAGTGATATATGTATTTCTTTTTGAATTCCATCAAACATTTATTATGTTCAGTTAGCCAACATATAGTACATCATTAGTTTTTGATGTATTGTTCAACAATTCACTAGTTGCATATAACACCCAGTGCTCATCACAACAAGTGCCCTCCTTAATACCCATCACCTGGTTACCCTATCCCCCCACCCCCCTTCTGTAACACTCTGTTTCTCGGAATCCAGAGTCTCTCATGGTTTGTCTCCTTCTCTGATTTCTTCCCATTCAGTTTTCCCTCCCTTTGTGATAGATTAATTAATTAATGTGATATATACATAATTATGGGATTCCTTTCACAAAATATATGTATATCAACTGTTCACATTATACACTTTAAATATATTACATTTTTGTCAATTATACCTCAATAAAACTGGAAAATAAAATACTTAAAAATAAAATAAAAGCCACCATGGCAGCAGTTTGAAGGAAAAACAAACAAAAAAATGTATTTGATCTGTAAAACTTCTTGGGGTGCCTGGGTGGCTCAGTCATTGGGTGTCTGCCTTCGGCTCAGATCATGATCCCAGGGTCCTGGGAGAACCCCACATCGGGCTCCCTGCTCCGCAGGGAGACTGCTTCTCCCTCTCCCATTCCCCCTGCTTGTGTTCCCTCTCTCGCTGTGTCTCTGTCAAATAAATAAATAAAATCTTAAAAAAATAATAAATAAAGCTTCTCGATAAGAAATATCAAAGATAATAAAGGTGAAAAATAAAATTCAAAAGGAATTTTGATACAAAGACTGAGTATACTAATAGCACAATTAAGTCTTATGATGGTAATAACTGTTAATAACAAATAAAGTAAGAAAATGAAGATTTCACATATAAGGAGTAGGTCAAAGGAGTTAGAACAGGAGATACCAAAAGCATAGAGCCCTAAGAATGGTTTATAGGGAAAGTGCTAAACATGCAAAAGCAAGAAACAGTATTGTGAGAAAGTCAATAGGGTCAACAGTGCTGATGTGCACTGAAAGGGAAGAAAGTGCAGAAAAAGGAGGGGCTGGGGGATAAAAAAAAAAATGCTAGGAACATGAACATTACTATTAAAAAATGGAATAAAAAAAGAGCCAAGCAGTTCCTTGTGGTTTTTTTACATTGTACACACTTCTAATAAACAGGGCGTCGGGTTCACTGATAAGAACTTTTTAAGGCCCTATAGTATAACCTAGACAATTCCAGAAAGCAACTTATACCTCATCTGCATGATTATGCAAAGTTGTTTCACAGTTTGAGTTTCAACTTTGTGAAAATGACAGAAGAAAGCACTTCAAATTTGATTTACCTAGGTTAAAAGCTCAGAGGGCAAAAGTGAAGTAGTACTTCCCCTGAAGAAGAAAACAAAAAGAAAACTCAAAAGGGAAGAGGGTAATCTATAAAACAAAATAGTAAAGAAGACAAACAAAGCAGGCAATAGCAGTCAAAATTGTCAAAGAGATCATGCTTCAGAAGATCAGTTTGGCGTCGGTATTCCAAACTTCCATTAATCACCTCAAAACCTATACCTCCACCTCAGTCTCTTTCCCTCTTGCCTCCTTCACCCTGAAAACAAAGGATTCTTTTAACTGTGTCCTTAAGAATTTTCCAAATCGTGTTAGTCCTTATTCCTGCCCTCTAGTGTCCAAAGATAAAATATACTGCTCTTAGCTAAGACTAATTTTTTCACCTGTTCCAACCTTCATCCCACCTGTTCCATCATCATCAGTCCCCTCTGATGGTTGTATTATCAACTTCTCTCTCTTTACCTGCTTCCTTCTTCAACATATAAATGTGCTCAGGTTCTTTCCATCTTAAAAATACAAAAGCTCTGCCTCTACCCTGCAACTACTTCATACTCATTAACCAGAAGGAGCTTTTCCAACACACAAACCCAATTAATTTGATATTCTTGCTGAAAAATCCCTAAAGAGTTTCCAATTACCTGCAGAAAAATTTTCAAAATACTAAGATTTTGTTTCTGACCAACAAATGTTCCCTCACTGGGCCATATTCTGTCATGGACTTATCCCAGTTATTTATAATTTTTCCATTTATTCCTCAGATACCTGTGACTCATTCTCCAATATTTGGCACAAAAAACACTGCCTCATATTTCCTGCCTGTACTCTCAGACCGAGATACCAATCTTTTGTCAGTGTTCTCGTTCTATCCTCCCATGACTTCTCAACCATCCTATGGTGTAATCTGTTTTTTCTTGTCTGTCACCTTCTCTATACCATGAGTAAACTGAGAGTGAAGACTGACTTGCTCAGCTCTGTAGCGACACCTTTCACAGTTTTCAATAAATAACTATTAAATGAATGAATGATAGATCAGCAGCAAAGACACCAAAAAGCTGATGCTGTAAACCAAGTTTGAAGTATCAAACACTTCAAAACTCACTGAAATGTGTTCAAATTTTAATATTTTACAACATCAAAAGCAATTGTTTTATGGGGCTTAAAAGGGAGCCAACAAAATAGCCTGTCTTCCCCTGGGCCTTGTTGTATGCAGACGTGGATCATCTCACTATCAACCTAAGGATGAGCAGACACAAGGAAAGGCAGTGCTAAGGATGATGCAGAGAAATGGAATCAGAGCCTTGATTTAAATACATTTGATCACTGCTTTATCTCTGAACTTTTCCTGCTGGATGAGTCAAGTTCTCTTTATTATTTAAACCCTAATCTTTTAAATTCAAACTAATTGAGTAAAGTTAATTGCAAAATGGCCCCAAATTCCTCCCATCCCTCTCTGCACACCCCTCTGCAATATGACTTAATCCCTCTTTCGTAGAAGAGGTGTAGTCTCTTTCTCCAGTCCTTGAATCTGGGCTTGCTATATGACTTATTTTGGTTAACTGGACATTAGCAAATATGACCCAACAGAAGCTTTAAAAGTGCTTGTGCATTAGGGCTTTCCCTTTCTTGCTACCAAGAACCTGGACTATGAAGTCAAGAAGCCCTGGAGACTGAAATATCACATGTAGAGAGAGTCTACAGCTCTTCCAGGCAAGGTTTTAGACATGTGAGTGAGGCCATCCTAGCACATCTGGCCATAATAAATCCAGCCCCAGCTGACAAGAAATGCCTCACCAACACACAGAATGTTGAGAAAGAAGTATTTGTGCCTTTACATCACTAAATTTTGGATAGTTTATTACACAGCATTATTGACTGGATGTTTGTGTCCCCACCAAATGTATATGTTGAAGCCTTAATCCTCAGAGTGGCTGTACTTGGGAATGGGGACTTTGATGAAGTAATTAGGGTTAAATGAGGTCATAAGCATGGGGCCCTGACAGAACAGGATTAGTGCCCTACTAAGAAGAGACACCTGATTTCTTTCTTTCTCTGTCTCTCTCCACCAACTACAAGCCAGGAATAGACTCCTCATCTGAAACTGGCTTTGCTGGACCTCAATCTGAGACTTCTAGACTCCAGAACTGTCAGAAAATAAATGTCTGTCATTTAAGCCATCCAAGCTGTGGTATCTTGTTATGATAGCCCAAGTAGACTAATACATACAGCACAGTGAACTGACATAATGAGTCTTAGCACCAGCCCTGCTAATTATTTTTAAAAGATTACTATTAAGGGGGCCTGGGTGGCTCAGTCAGTTAAGTGTCTGCCTTTGGCTCAGGTCATGATCCCAGGGTCCTGGGATCCAGGCCCAAGGCCGTGTCCAGCTTCCTGCTCAGCGGGGAGTCTGCTTCTCCCTCTCCCCTGTTCATGCTCTTTCGCACTCCCTTTCTCTCTCTCCGTCTCTCTCTCTAAAATAAATAAAATCTTTAAAAAAAAGATAACTACTAAAAAACTATTACTTTTTGAGATGTAAATCAAGTTTTAAGTTAATTTTTGGTTTAAGCTAATAACAGGTTGCCTTTTGTTGTTTTAGCTCTTCATCTACTCTTACTGAACCTTGAAAATTCTTTTCTGAATGTCTAAAATTGGACAGAGTAAAAAAAGCTGCATCTATCCATCAAAATAGAACTTTGCTACTGTCACAGGGTCCCAGAACAGTGTATTTACATTAATTCATTCAAATATTTGAGCACCTACTATTTAACTTGGCAATAGCTATAATAAGGATGAAAGAAAACATAATCCCAACTCTGAACTCTATTGAAGGAAAGAAACAAACAAAATGGACCGTTTGTAGTATAGGTTATAGAGTTTCATAGGTGCTTTCCGCTTTAATATCATCTACAGCTTCATACTTTATATACTAATACCCCAAAACCACCTTTCCAAATACCAAATCAGGCTTTCAGATATAAGTACATTAATAACTTCAAGGCACAGTATGGTGGTACTGCCAGTTTTGTTATTTTACCAGTACAGCAAAATGTATACCATTATTTATCTATTTTATTAGTTCAGGGAATATTTATCTGTTACCACAAATTTTATATTATTTTGCTTTCATTTTTTAAAATTCAGGAAAATGATAAAATCAAAAGGCTGACAGCAGTGATAACACAATAAGGAAAAGATGGAACTCAAGTATACTGAAAGCAGGAATCTTTGGTCAGCTGACCATGTGTTCAATTTTTAAGTAAAGGACCCTATATAACCATAGGGTATATATAAAAGTCAAATAGAAGTAATAAAAGAAGTGGAGACATCCTTGGAATTATGAACACAATACTAGTAATCCATATACAAAAGAAGCATCATGGGTCCACAGAGCTCTTGATGAAATGCTAGTTATAGATTCCTTAATCTTTTCAAGATGTCAAAATGAGAATATGAGATAAGAAATTACTTGTAAAAATTAGTCAGAATAGGTAAATCTATTAAGTGGATTAGTGGTTGCCCGGGGCTGGAGTGAATGGGAGAAATGGGGAGTGACTCTTAACAGGCACAGGGTTTCTTTTTGGGTGATGAAAATGTCCTAAAATTGATTGTGGTGATGGTCGCACATCTCTAAATACTATAAACTAATAAACTGTAAGCTTTACACGGGTGAATTATATGGTATGTGAATTATATCTCAAAAAATATATTGCTGATTAAAGCTTTAACTTGAGGGGCGCCTGGGTGGCTCAGTCAGTTAAGCGTCCAACTCTTGGTTTCAGCTCAGGTCATAATCTCAGGGTAGTGAGCCTGAGCCCAGCTTCAGGCTCTGCACTCAGCCAGAAATCGGAGTCTGCTTGAGATTCTCTCCCTGTCCTTCTGCCCCTCTCCCTGCTTGTGTGCTCTCTCTCTAAAATAAATAAATAAATCTTAAAAAAAAAAAGCTTTAACTTGGAAGCCTCAACAGTTAAAAAGATATTAATATGTTAATGTTTAGTATTGACATAATCTAGGCTCTTCTTGTTTTAAATAATTATGTCCTTTATTCCAAGATTAAAAAAGTAAAACACTTTTACCATAGAAAATTATAATTTTTTTACTCCCTTGGAAATAGAACATTCTCCCTGAAACAAGTAAATCTATTGTCCAAACTGTATACCCTCTACTTTCATACAGATTTTCAGGAACACACGTGAGTAGTAGATAGCCTCTATAACATAGTAAATCCTATAACCAAAGTATGAATAAAGAGGTGAGGAAGTACAGTGATTAGAATAAATCATCCTTACAGAGTTTATTGTTATCTCTTTAATTAGAGAACTTTCCTATCTGCAACTTACCTTCATCATAACATTTAGTGCATATTTTTGATCTTCTCGCCTTGCTGCAGCTTTTGCTTCTGCAGCTTCTTTTGCTCTTTCTTGTGCTTGTAAAATAGATTTCTCCCTTATTCTTTGCATCATCTCTTTGTCAACTAAAACAAGAAATATCACTAAATTAGGATTATGATGAATGTTTTACTTAGGAGAAAACTGCTTAACATACTGATCCAGGATGCGATTGGGGGGGGGAGGGACAAAACTTCACATGGAGAGATGAAAACATTTCTCAATATTAAACTGGCCAAGCTAACATTAAAAAGTAAGCAAGCAACTATAACAGCAATTAATTACTACAGAGGGAGAGAACGAGAGAGAGAGAAAATACGAATGAGAGAAAGTGGGAACAAAAGAAAGGGCGAATACAGGGGGAATGATAGGTGCCTGGGTGGCTCAGTGGGTTAAGCAACTGCCTTCGGCTCAGGTCATGATCCTGGAGTCCTGGGATCGAGTCCCGGGATCGAGTCCCGCATCGGGCTCCCTGCTCGGCGGGGAGTCTGCTTCTCCCTCTGCCTGCCACTCCCCCTGCTTCTGCTCTCTCGTTCTCTCTGTGAAATAAATAAATAAAATCTTTAAAAAGGGGGGGGGAATGATGAGGACAGGGAGAGGGATATAAAAGGGAGAGAGGGTAGTGAAATGAGAGCGGGGAAGTGGAAGAAGGGGATGGGAGAGGATAGAGGCAAAGAGTGCGCATTTATCCTTCTCTCTGTCAAGAAACCAGGGCTATTTGCTTATAACCCTAATCACAATAAATCATCACTACGGGGTCTCCTAGAAGAGAAGATGAGGTTTTTTTTGTGATATACAATATCACAAAAATATATATACTTCTTCATTAATGCGTTAATATATAGCAACAAGTGTAATATACTATAATTTCAAAGTAGTGAGTATAAAAGATAAATGTACTCTGTGATATAAATGTATTTGTGATATTTCTTGATACAGCTGTTTGTTGCCTACATTCATGATTGAAGGGAATGCTAAATTTCAGTTATCAGTTTAAAAAAAGTCTGGAATTTTAATTTTCAAAGAAATTGCCTTAAAAAGGAAAAGAAAAAAAAAGGCATGGAATCTTTGCTCATTCAAGATCTTGACTAGGATTTAGGACTGGAATTAAGTCTGAAGCCTCCCCCAACCCGCCTCCTGTTTAATAACAGAGTGACAGACAACTGGACCAGATTCAGGGGTAAACCAAAAGAACCCACTTTCACATCTAAAAGAAATGAAAAGTATACCAAGAAAAAATTTCAGGAAAAAATTAAGCAAATATGTTCTGAAAGATGGGGAAAACTTGGCATATAGACTGGATTCCACACACTTTATGTGAAAAACAATCTTGTTAAAGAAATAATTTCACTGAGTTGCCGTGTAACTGAGTTGATTTCTGAAGGAATCTCAAACCTGGTTTTTGAAGTAAAATCAATGCTCATTACTTATTACATAAACTAGTTTTAAGACTATTTCGATTAGTCTAAATCAGAGGTTGGCATACTATGGCCAAATCTAACTTGCTGCCTATTTTCCTCTAGCACACAAGCTAAGAATAATTTTTACATTTTTAAATAGATAAAAATGAAAATAATATGACATATAAAAATTAGATAAAATTCAAATTTTGGTGTCTCTATATATGTATTGTCTATTGGCTGTTTTTGTGCTACCACAGCAGAACTAAGTAATTGTGACTGAGACCATGGGGCTCATAATATTCAAAATACTATCTGGTCCTTTACAGAAAAAATTTGTTAAGCCTTGGTTTAAATAGTCAAAATCTGGAATGGATGACCATATTACCATGAAAGAGAAGAATCAAGTAGGTGTGAATTGCAAGCAGATGTATAGAACAGAGAGGAAGATCATGATCAGGAAAGAAAATTCCCTTCCCACTCCTGGAAAAGACAGCCAAGCAGGTTAAGAAGAGAATTTGACATAGAAGAAAGTGTCATGTAGGGAAAAGTAACAGGTTTCCTGATATGATTCTTCTTCTTTTTTTTTTATTTATTTTGTCAGAGACAGAGAGAGAGAGAGAGAGAGAAAGAGAGAGAGCACGCACAAGCAGGGTGGAGCGGCAGGCAGAGGTAGAAGCAGGCTCCCCACTGAGCAAGGAGCCTGATGTGGGACTTGATCCCAGGACCCTGGGATCATGACCTGAGCCGAAGGCAGATGCTTAACCGACTAAGCCACCCAGGTGTTCCATGATTCTTCTTTATATCCTAACAAGTTGGCAGACAGAATGTTTCCTGGAGACACACACACACACACACACACACACACACACACACACACACCACACACACACACACCACACACACACACATTTAAGTCAGTGGTTCTCAAGCCTGGTCAGTCATCAGAATTACCTGGGGTCCTACCACTCCTAATCTGTTTATTTTAAAATAAGCCATTATAATAGGTGATGGTTCTGGTCCCATATTACTTTAAAATTAAGATTATCGATAAGAATTGAAATAAATTAAAGTGTTTACGTTTGATCTTAGGTAAAGAGTCAGAACACCCTGGGTGTGTTTCACGACATAGTCCCAGGCCCCATCTCAGACTTACTGAATCACAAAGGAAGGAGTGAGTAGGACAGCAAGAATCTGGTTTTTAAAAACTCTTCAGTTAGTCTGGAACTCACTAAAGAGCTAAAGTAACCTGGCTAGGTAATCTACCTTAGCCAGTATTTTCTGAGCTGAATACTAGACTTTAGAGAAAAATTCTATCTGGTCCTGGGGATTACGAAATTAGATTCCACTTCAAGATATCAAGAAAGAATTAATATAAAGAACGACTGCAGGGTGCCTAGCTGGCTCAGTTGGAAGAGCACATGACTCTTGATCTCGGGAAAGTGAGTTCGAGCCCCATGTTGGATGTAGAGATTACTAAAAAAATAAATTTAAAAAAATGACTGCACTCTCCCCATTCTCAGTAGTTCCTACTGAAGACTTAATGCCAGAGGCCTACGAAAAATTTCAGGCAGTAGATATAAAGCCCTAGAATACATGACAACTAGAACAGGGAGGAAGAAAATAAAATAAAGCAGTAGAGGGCAATTACTGACCCACAAAGCCAATCGCGGCAGAATACTCATTAAGAGTACACAGAATAGGGGATCTCAGCTTTGCACATTATAACCCCTGAAAAGCTTTTCCCCACTCACAGAAATTGATTTGATTGGTCTAGGGTGAGTTTCAGACACGTGTATTATTTACAAGTTTTGCAGGTGATTCAAATATGTAGCCAGGGTTAAGAACCACTGCTCTAGAGTCAAACCGCTAAAGCTCCAGTTCCAGTCTGCCACTTACTAGTTGTGTGACCTGTGCCAATTATTCAATCCTTCTGTACCTTACTAGCCTCACCCTAAAAAAACAAACAAACAAACAAACAAACAAACAAAAACGGGGGTGGGAGGGTGGTAACCTAAGAAATAGGTTGTTCCAAGGATTACCAGATGCATTAATGCCTAATACAAAAAAAAGTGCTCAATAAAGATCATATCAAGAGGCCTTATCCTCTGAAGAAACAAGCCCACACCTGCTTGAGAACTATTATAAATGTGCTCTAACTTTTGAATTATTCAATTTTTAAGTTATTTAAGTGGTAGCTGAAGCACTATGTCATTTAAATCATGCTCACGTTCCTACTTTTTCTTCTAGAAGAGAAACAATTGTTCTGAAAAAAATTTTTAAGGTATAAAATATAAAAAGCACAACCAGATGAACATCTTTTAATAAAAAACTTACCACCTGACACAGAAAGGGTCTCCCACATGGCCACTTCTTTTTTATACAAGGTGAATGCAATAGTGTCATTCCCAATCTTGGCTTTGCTGTTTTCATCGTCTATGGGCGCATAGAGAAACACTTCAAATAAAAATGGAGAAAAGTTGACCTATTCAGAAGAGGGTAAACGGAGGTTGATTTAGTTACACAAAATAAAAACACAGTCGTTAAGAAACAAATGATAGAGGCCAAGATCATTTTCTTAAATGCCTGCTATAAATTTACTCGATTAACAAGGCATATGAAGGAATCCTGGATAAAAATCATCTCTGGTCTGATGACAACCGTCTAAAGATGAGGTATCACCTTATGGGATTCGGTTTAAAAAAAAAAATGGAACGAAATTTTAGGAGGCTTATCTGCAAGAACGCGCCTGTGGCGTGTACACAGAAGCGCTCTCAGAAGCTTCGGACCACACCCCCGGGGACCCGGCAGGCACAACTCGAGTTCCTACCTTCAAATAGTTTTCCGTGCAGAACACGTCCGCATCTCTGACGCATACGCCCCGGAGAGGCACAGAGATAAACACCGCAGTCTTCGTCTGCTGCCAGGTGTAATCGCTAACCTGCAGTGGCATCCCGCGAGGTGTCCGAACAAGGGGATGCGGATGGTTAGGACTAGCACCTGCTCAGTTGCTAGGGAAGCCGGAGTTACCACGCACCAGCCCTTCCGGGTCAGGCCGGGCCGCGGCGCCCCGCGTTCCCAGCGTGCCCCGGGCGCGCCTCTGCGACCGCCCCGCAAACTCCCCTCGTGACTGCGCGGGCGTTCTGGCGCGGGCGATAGGCCGCTCCTGTGGCTCTTACCCGTTCCCTGGGGCCTGAGTGAATCACCGAAGAAATAGGCCTTCATTTTAAGAAAAGAGCCTTGCGCCTGAGAATGCAAAAAAAAGAAAAAGAAAAAAAGGAGTTACCAGAGGGACCAGACCTGTGAGAAGCAGGTGCACCTCCCCCGCACCTAGCAGCCCTGGCCTTTTGGTCTGATGAAGGCTGTCAGAACATCATTTGGTGTTCCTGTTTTGGAAATTTCCTGGGAGCCTGGCCTTAACTATTGTAGTGGTCCAAATCTTCTCAACTGTAAGGCCACCAAAAGATCGTAGGTAGGGTTCACCACATGGTTTAAGACCTGGGAGGAAATGGCCTTATGACTCACGTGACAAACGCTTGGCTGCAGCTCAGCTGTAGGATAGCTTGGATTTACACGGATACATTTTACAATCGCTTAAGACTTAGTTCTGGAAGGAAACTTGAAGGTGATGTAGTTTGTCCTGCATATTTAAGGAATTTGAAACCCCCACACTTAACCCCATTGCCACTTAGATTAGTGGCAGAATCGTGATTAAAATCCTGCTTTCTTAACACCCATTGCAATGATCTTTGCCCAGGCTGCTTTCTCTAGACTCAGTTTATCAGTTAATGGAATTTGATGTTTAAAAAAGAAAACAAGGGTGGCTCAGTCCGTTGGGCATCTGACTCTTGGTTTCCACTGGGGTCCTAATTTCAGGGTGGAGAGAGCAGAGAGGCCTGGGCTGCGTGCTTTGGGAAGAGTCTGTGTGAGGTTCTCTGCCTCTGCCTCTGCCTCTTCCCTTTCCCCCTCTCTAAAATAAATAATTTAAAAAAAAAATAAAGCAAAAAAGGACAGAGTGAATTTACTTGAAATTTAAGCACCTATGAACTACTTGCCACTTATGGATTTGGATTTTAAACTTTTTACTTTTGCAGGCCATTAAAACAAATTTCAAACCTCCTGAAAACATCCTTGAGGACAGTTTAGGAGCAGTAGACTTGGAAGAAAAAAAATACCATCTTTTCCCCAAACAGCCTACCCTTCTGTACCTTATTTTGTCAGAGGCTCATCATCTCAAGGTTCTGTAACTTTTGACTCCTGGGAGCCATTCTTAGATTTCTTTCCCTTTGTCCTCACTTTTGGCATTTTTTTCCCCTTCGATTCTATTCTTACTTTTACCATTTTGTTTCAGACTTTCCTGTGTCTTCAAAAGAGAGGATTTATGCATTTCTTTCATATAAAATTTTAAAGGCTAGATTCTCTGACTATATAAAAAGTGAGATAATGTATGTATGGAAGATAATGAAAGGGATACATTGTGTCATTTGGGGCTTTTAAAAAAATCTGTTAGCAATCACTTTGTTAAGCACATACACACTTCAGTTAAATTGTTCTCTGGACTACCATAGTCTTAGTAAATTTTCTACACTCTGAATGAATTATCTTTTTAAAAAACTTGGTAAGTTTTATTACTGAATCATTGTTTCAACTGATAGCAACTTAAAACATTAACTTTTAACGTTTTATGGTTTATGTATTTATCTAAACAGTGTTTCACAGCCTTGAAACATTCAATCTTAAAGTCTTAAACTATTTCTTATTACATTTTAAAAATGAAAGTGATCTAATTTAACCCATGTATAGATAGAAGTTTGATATATGGTAGGGGTAGCTCTGCATGTAAGTGGGGAAAAGCACAGAAAGGAATGGCTATTGAATACATTATTGCTATGAGAAATGGTTACCACATTTTAAAAAATGAGATTGGGTTTCTACATGCATATGGTGTCATACACAAAGATGATTTTCAGATGAACTAAAGACAAATTTAGATATTAGAAATACATATCTAGCAAAAAATACATATCCATATGATCTTGGACTAAGACAGGAATTCTTAAATATGATGTAAAAAGCACTAGCCATAAAGGGAAAAATTGAAAACTTGAGCTAAAACTAAGAACTGGTGTTCATCAAAAGGCACAACAAGGCATGTGAAGATATTTTACATATAAAGCCTTCAGCCAAAGACCACAGACACACATGTACTTGAACAAGTTGAGTTAGGTACTCACTGAGCAAGGTAGAACACACACCATTGGGTGTCTCAGTAAGAAGACGTTAGAATTTAGGGAAAGGTCTAAGGGAAGGAGGGTTCCCTCTTTTTTTTTTTTTTAAGGTTTTATTTATTTGACAGAGCGAGCACAAGCAGGGGGAGCAGCAGAGGGAGGGAGAAGCAGGCTCTCCATTGAGCAGAGAGCCCAATGCAGGGCTCAATCCCAGGACCCTGAGGTCATGACCTGAGCCAAAGGCAGATGCTTAGCCAACTTATCCAATGAGGCACCCCAGGAAGATTCCCTCTAGATGGGTCCTTTCAGGAAGCAAGGGTAATTCTATGACTACAGAAGTGACTCTTCATTAGAGTTTCCTAGGAAAAACCTGAAAACAAGCCAAATGTCTATCAATAGTTTTATTCACACAACAGAATATCATAGAACGGTGAAAATTAATTAATTATAGCTATACACTGGATGGATGAGTGAGAAGAGTAGGTCATCTATTGGTTAAAAATTCCTTCCTGTGTGGTAAAACTATAAAGTAGGGCACAAGAAAGGACAATGATTAACTCCTAGGTGAAGGTCTTGCCAATGGGACCCTTTGTGAGCTGATTTCCACTGCATGAATTAAGACAGAGTTTCTCAGAGTGTGGTCCCTTGACCATAATATCAGCATTTCCTGGGAACTTTCTAGAAATGCAAAATCCCAGACCCCAGTCCTGGTCTACAGAAATTCTGGATGTGGGACCCAGCAATCTGTGTTTTAACATGCCCCTAGGTAATTCTGACCCACACCAAAGTTAGAACCACTAGGTTAAGGGCTAGGTTTTATTGGTGAAAAAGGAAACTTGTTTACAAAAGTAAGGAAAAAACACAGGTTCCCCCATTCTGCCATCATCTCAAGGAGAAGTATATTGGGGCCAGAGCACTATGTTGGATCTTCAGTGTGAGTTTGCATTATAGGAGAGGAATTCCATCCCCTTTTTTCTCTCCCTTCTTGCAGGGCAAACGTGAAAAGAATCTTGTCAGGAAATTCACTGGGGCACCAGGCAGTCTTGGTTTAGGAGCAACTATTTATAAGATTTGTCCAAGAGGGGCGCCTGGGTGGCTCAGTTGGTTAGGCATCTGGCTCTTGATTTCTGCTGAGGTCATGATCTCATGGTTGTGGGATCGAGCCAAACATCAGGCTCCACCCTCAGCAGGGAGTCGGCTTAGGATTCTCTCTCTCTTCCTCTGCCCCTCCCCCTGCAGTGCTCTCTCTCTCTCTAAAATAAATAAATAAATCTTAAAAAAAAAAAGACTTGTCCAAGAAAGTCAGCTACTCAGTATCTGCATATCTTGAGTCTCATGGAAAGCCTTAGTTGGAAGAAAGTAATAGTACCATGGCCAGCTGAGTTCAGATGCAGTCCCTCTCACTGGGAGACCAGAGATCCAGGTCCTATTGGCTGGTTCCCTAAGAAAACCCAGAGAGAACATCCAAAATCATTTTTTAATTAATTTTTTATTGTTATGTTAATCACCATATATTACATCATTAGTTTTTGATGTAGTGTTCCATGATTCATTGTTTGTTAATAACACCCAGTGCTCCACGCAGAACATGCCCTCTTTAATACCCATCACCAGGCTAACCCATTCCCACACCCCCCTCCCCTCTAGAACCCTCAGTTTGTTTTTCAGAGTCCATCATCTCTCATGGTTTGTCTCTCCCTCTGATTTACTCCCCTTCATTCTTCCCCTCCTGCTATCTTCCTCTTTTTTTTTTAACATATATTGCATTATTTGTTTGTTTCAGAGGTACAGATCTGTAATTCAACAGTCTTGCACAATTCACAGCGCTCACCATAGCACATACCCTCCCCAATATCTATCACCCAGCCACCCCATCCCTCCCAACCCCCACCACTCCAGCAACCCTCAGTTTCTTTCCTGAGATTAAGAATTCGTCATATCAGTGAGGTCATATGATACATGTCTTTCTCTGATTGACTTATTTCACTCAGCATAACACCCTCCAGTTCCATCCACGTCCTTGCAAATGGCAAGATCTCATTCCTTTTGATGGCTGCTTAATATTCCATTGTGTATATATACCACTTCTTCTTTATCCATTTATCTGTTGATGCACATCTTGGCTCTTTCCACAGTTTGGCTGTTGTGGACGTTGCTGCTATAAACTTTGCGGTGCACATACCCCTTCGGACCCCTACATTTGTATCTTTGTGGTAAATACCCAGTAGTGCAATTGCTGAATCATCTGGTAGCTCTATTTTCAACTGTTTGAGGAACCTCCATACTGTTTTCCAGAGTGGTTGCACCAGCTTGCATTCCCATCAAAAGTGTAGGAGGGTTCCCCCTTCTCCACATCCCTGCCAATATCTGTCATTTCCTGACTTGTTAATTTTAGCCATTCTGACTGGTGTGAGGTGGTATCTCATTGAGGTTTTGATTTGGATTTCCCTGATGCCGAGCGATGTTCAGCACTTTTTCATGTGTCTGTTGGCCATTTGGATGTCTTCTTTGGAAAAATGTCTGTTCATGTCTTCTGCCCATTTCTTGATTGGATTATTTGTTCTTTGGGTGTTGAGTTTGATACGTTCTTTATAGATTTTGGATACTAGCCCTTTATCTGATATGTCATTTGCAAATCTTTTCTCCCAATCTGTCGGTTGTCTTTTGGTTTTGTGGACTGTTTCTTTTGCTGTGCAAAAGCTTTTTATCTTGATGAAATCCCAATAGTTCATTTTTTCCCTTGCTTCCCTTGCCTTTGGTGATGTTTCTAGGAAGAAGTTGCTGCGACTGAGGTCGAAGAGGTTGCTGCCTGTGTTCTCCTTTAGGATGTTGATGGACTCCTGTCTCACGTTTAGGTCTTTCAACCATTTGGAGTCTATTTTTGTGCGTGGTGTAAGAAAATGGTCCAGTTTCATTCTTCTGCATGTGGCTGTCCAATTTTCCCAACACCATTTGTTGAAGAGACTGTCTTTTTGCCATTGGACATTCTTTCCTGCTTTGTCAAAGATTAGTTGACCATAGAGTGGAGGGTCCATTTCTGGGCTCTCTATTCTGTTCCATTGATCTATGTGTCTGTTTTTGTGCCAATACCATACTGTCTTGATGATGACAGCTTTGTAATAGAGCTGGAAGTCCGGAATTGTGATGCCTCCAGCTTTGCTTTTCTTTTTCAACACTCCTCTGGCTATTCGGGGTCTCTTCTCGTTCCATACAAATTTTAGGATTATTTGTTCCAGTTCTTTGAAGAAAGTGGATGGTATTTTAATGGGGATTGCATTGAATGTGTAGATTGCTCTAGGTAGCATTGACATCTTCACAATGTTTGTTCTTCCAATCCATGAGCATGGAAAGTTTTTCCATTTCTTTGGGTCTTCTTTAATTTCTTTCATGAGTATTTTATAGTTTTCTGAGTACAGATCCTTTGACTCTTTGGTTAAATTTACTCCTAGGTATCTTATGGTTTTGGGTGCAATTGTAAATGGGATCGACTCCTTAATTTGTCTCTCTTCTGTCTTGTTGTTGGTGTATAGGAGTGCCAATGAGTTCTGTGCATTGATTTTATATGCTGCCACTTTACTGAATTCCTGTATGAGTTCTAGCAGTTTTGGGGTGGAGTCTTTTGGGTTTTCCACATAAAGGATCATATCATCTGCAAAGAGTGAGAGTTTGACTTCTTCTTTGCCTATTTGGATGCCTTTGATTTCTTTTTGTTGTCTGATTGCTGTGGCTAGGACTTCTAATACTATGTTGAATAGCAGTGGTGATAGTGGACATCTCTGCCGCATTCCTGACCTTAGGAGGAAAGCTCTCAGTTTTTCCCCACTGAGAATGATATTCGCTGTAGGTTTTTCATAGATGGCTTTTATGATATTGAGGTATGTACCCTCTATCCCTATACTCTGAAGAGTTTTGATCAAGAAAGGATGCTGTACTTGGTCAAATGCTTTTTCTGCATCTATTGAGAGGATCATATGATTCTTGTTCTTTCTTTTGTTAATGTATTGTATCACATTGATTGATTTGCGGATGTTGAACCAACCTTGCAGCCCAGGGATAAATCCCACTTGGTCGTGGTGAAGAATCCTTTTAATGTACTATTGGATCCTATTGGCTAGTATTTTGGTGAGAATTTTTGCATCCATGTTCATCAAGGATATTGGTCTATAATTCTCCTTTTTGATGGGGTCTTTGGTTTGGGGATCAAGGTAATGGTGGCCTCATTAAACGAGTTTGGAAGTTTTCCTTCCATTTCTATTTTTTGGAACAGTTTCAGAAGTATAGGTATTAACTCTTCTTTAAATGTTTGGTAGAATTCCCCAGGGAAGCCATCTGTGTTTCTTTGCTTTTGTTATTAATTGCCTTATATAATTGGCTCCTCCCATGTTAGGGGCATAGCTATTTACAATTGTTAGATCTTCTTGTTGGATAGACCCTTTAAGTAGGATGTAGTGTCCTTCCTCATCTCTTATTACAGTCTTTGGTTTAAAATCTAATTTGTCTGATATGAGGATTGCCACCCCAGCTTTCTTTTGGTGTCCATTAGCATGGTAAATGGTTTTCCACCCCCTCACTTTCAATCTGGGGGTGTCTTTGGGTCTAAAATGAGTCTCTTGCAGACAGCATATCGATGGGTTTTGTTTTTTAATCCAATCTGATAGCCTGTGTCTTTTGATTGGGGCATTGAGCCTATTTACACTCAGGGTAACTATTGAAAGGTATGAATTTAGTGCCATTGTATTGCCTGTAAGGTGACTGTTACTGTATAGTGTCTGTGTTCCTTTCTGGTCTATGCTGCTTTTAGGCTCTCTGTTTGCTTACAGGACCCCTTTCAATATTTCTTGGAGGGCTGGTTTCATGTTTGCAAATTCCTTTAGTTTTTGTTTGTCCTGGAAGCTTTTTATCTTTCCTTCTATTTTCAATGACAGCCTAGCTGGATATAGTATTCTTGGCTGCATATTTTTCTCGTTTAGTGCTCTGAATATATCATGCCAGTCCTTTTTGGCCTTCCAGGTCTCTGTGGATAGGTCTGTTGCCAATCTAATGTTTCTACCATTATAGGTTACATATCTTTTCTCCCGAGCTGCTTTCAAGATTTTCTCTTTGTCTCTGAGACTCGTAAGTTTTACTATTAGATATCGGGGTGTTGACCTATTTTTATTGATTTTGAGAAGGGTTCTCTGTGCCTCCTGGATTTTGATGCCTGTTTCCTTCCCCACATTAAGTAAGTTCTCTGCTATAATTTGCTCCAATATACCTTCTGCCCCCCTCTCTCTTTCTTCTTCTTCTGGGTTCCCAATTATTCTAATGTTGTTTTGTCTAATCGTATCACTTATCTCTCGAATTCTGCCCTCATGATCCAGTAGTTGTTAATCTGTCTTTTTCTCAGCTTCTTTATTTTCCATCATTTGGTCTCCTATATCGCTAATTCTCTCTTCTGCCTCATTTATCCTAGCAGTTAGTGCCCCCATTTTTGATTGCACCTCATTAATAGCCTTTTTTATTTCAATTTGGTTAGATTTTAGTTCTTTTATTTCTCCAGGAAGGGTGTCTCTGGTAACTTCCATGTTTTTTTCAAGCCCAGCTAGTATCTTTAAAGTCATGATTCTGAACTCTAGGTCCAACATCGTACTAATGTCCGTATTGAGTAGGTCTCTGGCAGACGGTACTACCTCTTGTTCTTTTTCCTGAGGTGATTTTTTTCGTCTTGTCATTTTGTCCAGAGGAGAATAGATGAATGAGAGAATAAAATGCTAACAAGTTAACAACGTCCCCAGCAAATATACTCTAAACAAATCAGAAAAGACCTGAAACCACGGGAAAAGAAAGAGAAAGAAAGAAAAAAGAAAGAGAAAAAAGAAAAAGATAAAAACATACAAAAACAGAACAAAACAAAAAAAACAGAATATGATCAAATATGATCAGGCTAGTGCATAGATCAGTGCCACACACTAGATTTTGGGTGTATTTTGGTCTGTTAGAAGAAAGTGCCTCCTAAAATTTTAAAGACAGACAGACTTATATATGTACAAAATAAGGGTTGATATAATGAAGGGATGCAAGATGACTGTAAAGATGAAAATTATAAAAGATTTTATAAAAGGAATTGATAAGATAAGAAGTTGTTTGAAAAAAGAAAGAAGATTTAAAAAAAAAAGGGAGAGAATCTGATCAGGCAGGAGACTAGAGCAAAGCCAAATCACACTAGTGATTTAGGGTATATTTTGATTTGTTAGATGAAACTGTATCTCAAAATTTTAAAGAGAGAACAACATATATATATATATATATATATACATATATATATATGCCAAAAATAAGGGTAACTACTATGAAGGGATAGAATATGACTCTAAAAATGAAAAATAAAAATGTTTTTTTAAAAAAGGGATTGATAAGATGTTGGTTGAAGAAGGGAAAAAGAAAAATTAAAAAAAAAACAGTTAAAAAAATTAACTTTGAAAGACTAATGAATCATGGTAAAAAAGCCATGAATTCTATGTGCAGTATTCCCCTAGCGCTGAAGTTCTGTTCTCCTTGATCAGTAAACTTGGTCTTGGCTGGCTGTTTGTGCTGATCTTCTGGGGGAGGGGCCTGTTGCCGTGGTCCCCAGATGTCTTTGCCAGAGGCAAAATTGCCTCGCCCTTGCCGGTCCAGGCTAAGCAATCTGCTCGGGTTTGCTCTCGGGAGCTTTTGTTCCCGGCAAGCTTTTGGTACAGCTTTGGAGGATGAGAGTGAAAATGGTGGCCTCCCAATCTCTCCCCGGAGGAGCCGAGAACTCGGGGCCCCACTTCTCAGTGAGCCCCCAGAGAAGAGTAGTCAGTCACTCCCGTCTCCCCGGTCTCCGGCCGCACTCCGTGCTCACCCGGCCTGTGACCGAGTCTTTCTATCTCTGGCACTGACCCCGTGTGGAGTCTCCAAACCCAGCAGATCCCTGCGCTGTGCTCCCACACCGCTCCTCCCAGGGGAGGAAGGGGAGTCTTCCAGGCTCTGCCACTTGTTGGGTCCCTGCTGGAGGAGCAGTGGCCCAAATGGGCCGTGGATCACAGTTTATGGCAACCCCGAGCTGAGAGCCCACGCTTCGGCTCTGTCTCTGCAGCCGGCTTCCCTGCTCTGATACCTGGGAGCTCTGCCGCACTCAAGCACCCCTGGTCTTTCTGTGACCCCGAGGGTCCTAAGACCACACTGTCCCGTGAGGGTTCCACCCCCCGCTTAGCCACTGGAGCGACGTCCCTCAGCGGAGCCAACTTCTAAAAGGTCCGATTTTGTGCTCCGCAGCTCTAGCACTTGCCAGAAGCAGCCGATGGAGGCCCCCTCCCCGCCGTCTATCCTCCCGGAATATCGCCTCGGATTCACTTCTCCGCACGTCCTACCTTCCAGTAAGTGGTCGCTTTTCTGTTCAGAGAGTTGTTGCTATTCTTTTCTTCGATCTCCTGTTGAGTTCGTAGGTGTTCAGAATGGTTTGATCCCTATTCAGCTGAATTCCTGAGACCAGACGAA
Source organism: Eumetopias jubatus (assembly GCF_037043125.1). Lineage (NCBI taxonomy): Eukaryota > Metazoa > Chordata > Mammalia > Carnivora > Otariidae > Eumetopias > Eumetopias jubatus. The sequence continues at coordinate 96,473,960 of NW_028274813.1, forward strand.
ATCCAGGTCTCCTACTCCTCCACCATCTTTCTCCGCTCCCAAAATCATTTTTGTTTGCGTCTCTTAATTACATCAAAGCAAGCCATCAGAGAGCACGAAAGAAATTGCCAACTTATATCTCTCCCTCTCTCTCTCTCTCTCTAATTTTAGGTGATGGATATGTATTACTTGTATTGTGATTCATAACTTAAATATACAAATATCTGCATCATTTTGTATGTAACAAATATTATAAAGTTAAAGTAAAAATTTAAAAACTAGCTGTATGGTAGAGGAAGGTCTCTATTTTCTCCTTACATATTGTGATGTTCTTAGGGAGTGAAAATATACATTATGAAGCAACAATTAAATCTGATTTATTATTCTTAACCTAAAATTAAGAGACTATAATTTTTTTATTTTTGATGGTCATATTGTCATATTTGGCCATGGGGAAAGGTTGATTATGATTTTTAATACCATTCCAGAATTTTAAAAGCCTTTTAAAAATCCTTTATTCTTAGAACAAGATGATTTAGACCCACTATGAAAGTGGCATTTCAGACCAAAATCTACACAATAGATTTTAAATGCATTAGTTATTTTACTATTTTAAATTTGGGCTTTAGAAAAAGGCAATGTGGTTTACAGTTAGACAAGAATATATAGTTAGAGCTCATTTAGAATGTATAAAGTGACTATTCTTTTCCTTTTACTTTTGGTTCATATATCTTAGATTTATACTTATGGAGTATAGATCTTGATGATTTTTTCTATTAGATTGCTTTAGCACAGTATCAATTATTTAATTTTTTAAAAAAGTCTGAACTAACATATAAAGAGCTTGAAAGTCACCACTCTATCTTATGTAAAAAGCTGAACAAAATAAAAAATCAGCAACTCTTCTTAGATTCATAAAAAAAGTGAGGTCACAGAGCAAATCACTACCCCCCAAATTGGAGAGATCAACAAATGAATACAGAGAATCATAACCAATCAGAGAAGAAACCTCCATGGGAACAGCGTCAAGGTAGGAAAACCTGAACTGTAGGTGACAAATTGCTGCTCACTGTGGGTAAGTCTCAGACATAAAAACTCCAGGGGGACCCAGTCATCAGGGAGCCCATACACTTTTATGAGTTTTACTTCCCAAAGCTGTACCAGGTTCTCACAGTCAATATCAGAGAAAAATCTCCCAGTGCTCTCAACAGGGGGAGGGGAAAGGGGAAAAGGAACTATTTTGAAATATGCCAGGGCATTCTGTTCTTCTTAGCAAGATCTGCCTTCAGAAGAAATTATTTAACCAGATCCTAATCTGCTGGGCTTTTATCAGAGTTTAACTGAATTTATGCCATCAAATGCATATGTTAGGGAAGAAAAAAAATCTAAAGTCATGCATCCAAGCTTCCAACTTATGCAACCAGGAAAACAAGGAGTAAATTAAATCTGAAGTAAGCAGGAAAAAAAAAGAATAAAAATTAGAGCAGAAACCAATGGAATTGAAAATAGGAACTCAATAGAGAAGATCAGTAAAACAGAGTTGGTTTTGAAAAGATCAACAAAATCGACAAACCTCTAGTCAGGCTAACTAAGAAAAAAAGAGAGAGGACACAAATTACTAATATCAAAAACAAAAGAGCAGACATCACTACAAATTCCATGAATATCAAAAGGATAATAAAGGAATACTATTAACAACTCAATGCCTATAATTTTGATAACCTCATTGAATTGGACCAATTCACTGAAGGACACAATTTCTCAAAACTCATAGAAGAAGAAATAGACAATATGAGTAGACCTATATCTATTAAATAAACTGAATCAATCATCAATAACTTTCCCAAACAGAAAGCACCAGGCCTAGATGGGATCACTTGTGAATTCTACTAAACATTTAAGGAAGAAATTATACCAATTTTCTACAATCTCTTTTAGAAGATAGAGGCAGAGGGGATACTTCCTAACTCATTTTGTGAGGCCAGACATACCAGCTTCCTAGAAACCTCCTAGGAACTGTAGCCAGCCTTGTGTCGTTTTTTTTGTTTTGTTTTGTTTTGTTTTTTTGTGGCAACTGTTGAAGTTGGGTGTTGTCACTCCTCTAACTTTGTTCTTTTCCTTCAATATTGTGTTGGCTATTCTGGGTCTTTTGCCTCATGTAACAGGAGAATTAGTTTGTCAATATCCACAAAATAACTTTCTAGTATTTTGATTGGGATTGCATTGAATCTAGATCAATAGATTGACTCTTGATCAATCATAGATCAATTTGGGAAGAAAATAATCAATGCGGTTTAGTAGTAATGAAAAAACAGACAAGTAAATCAATGGAACAGAATAGAGAGCCCAGAAATCTACCCATATGAATATAGTCAACAGATTTTTGAGAAAAGGAGAAGAGGTACTATAATGGAGAAAAGAATGTATTTTCAACAAAAGGTGCTGGAACAACTAGACATGTACATGCAAAAAAGGGAATCTAGATATAACCATTACACTTTTCTCAAAAATGAACTCAAAATGGATCACTGATTTAAATTTAAAATGTAAAACTATAGAACTCTTAGAGGATAACACAGGAGAAAATCTAGATTGCCTTGAGTTTGATGATAACTTTTTAGATATATACCAAAGGCAGATCCATGAAAGAAAGAAAGAATTGATAGGCTGGACATAATTAAAACTAAAAATATCTGCTTTGTGAGTGACACTGTCAAGAGAATGAAAAGACAATACACAGACTGGGAGAAAATATTTCCAAAAGACATATTTGATAAAGGACTCTTATCCAAAATATATATAAACTTTTAAAACTCAAACAATAAAAAATACAAATTTAATTAGTTGGGATTAAGAGATACAAACTTTCAGTTATAAAATAAGTCATGGAGATGAAAAGTACAGTACAGGGAATATAGTCAATAATATTATAATAATGCTATATGGGGACCTCACTTAGCATGGTGAGTATTGAGTAACGTCTTGTATTGTCAAATCACTATGCTGTACAACTGAAAGTAATATAACATCATATGTCAACTATACTTAAAAAAAAAGAAAACAACCCAATTAAAAGATGAGCTGAAGACTTTAACAGACACTTCACCAAAGAAGGTATACAGATGATAAATAAGCATATGAAGAGATGCTCCATATCTTATGTCATCCATCAGGAAAATGCAATGAAAACAACAATAACGATGAGATACCACTATGCATGTATTAGAATGGTCAAAATCCAGAACATTGACAACACCAAGTGTTGATGAGGATGTGAAGCAACATCCTCATTCATTGCTGCTGGGAATGCAAAATGGTAAAGCCGCTTGGAAGACAGTTTAGCAGTTTCTTGCAAAATGAAACATACTCGGGGTACCTGGGTGGCTCAGTCAATTAAGCATCTGACTCTTGATTTTGGCAGGTCATGATCTCAGGGTTGTGAGATCAAGCCCCAAGTCAGGCTCTGTGCTGGGTGTGGAGCCTGCTTAGGATTCTCTCTCTCCCTCTCCCTCTGCACCTTTCCCCCTCTTTCTCTCTCTCTCTCTCAAAATAAGTAAGTAAATAAATAAATAATACTAAAAAATAAAAATAAATTTTAAAAAATTTTTAAAAAATGGAACATACTCTTACCGTATGATCCAGCAATCATGCTCCTTGGTATTTGCTAAAAAGCATTGAAAACTTATGTCTACACAAAAACCTGCACACAGATGTTTATGGTAGCTTTATTCATAACTACCTAAATTTGGTTGCAACCAAGATGTCCTTCAGTAGTTGAAAAAATAAATAAACTGTTGTACATCCAGATAATGGAATATTATTATGTGCTAAAAAGAAATGAGCTATTGAGCCATGAAAAGATATGGAGGAAACTTAAATGTATATTACTAAGTGAAAGAAGCCAATCTGAAAAAGTACAAACTATTGGTTCCAACTGTGTAAACTCCTGAAAAGGCAAAACAACAGAAGCAGTAAAAAAAAAAAAAAATCAGTGGTTGCTAGGGGCTGGAGAGAAGAAGAGATGAATAGGTAGAATACAAAGGATTTTGTATGATAACATAATTGTGGACACATGTCAGTACACATTTCCAAACCCTTAGAATGTGAAACACCAAGAATGAGCCCTAATATAAACTACAGACTTTGTATGATAATGATGTGTCATTGTAGGTTAATCTATTGTAACAAATGCACCGTTCTGGTGGGGGATTTTGAGAATGGGGGAGGCTGTACAAATATGGGGGCAAGGAGATTTGGGAAAGCTCTGTATCTTCTGTGAAACTGAAACTGCTCTAAAATATAAAGTGTATTGAAAAAAGAAAAATCTTAATTTATCGTTAAGGAAAATAGCTATTAGGAGAATTCTGTATGCTAGTTACTAAAGAGGATTAGAAAAGAAGAATATAAACAAATAGAAATTTTTTGTTCCATCAACAATTTTTAAAAACATTTCATAAATGAGGCACCTGGGTGGCTCAGTTGGTTAAGTCTCCAACTCTTGATTTTAGCTCAGGTCATGATCACAGGGTGTGAGATTGAGCCCCACATCCAGCTCTATGCTGGGCATGGAGGCTGCTTAAGATTCTCTCTATCCCTCTCCCTCTGCCCCTCCCTGCTCTCTCTCTCTCTCAATCTCTCCCAAAACAAAAAAAATTTATAATTGAGTTTAGTTTAAAATTTTAGAATTTTATCTTTAGATAAATAGAGATATTTATTATAATATTCAACTGTTAAAAGTTCCAATATTTATTAAATATCAGTAAATATTAATATAAAAATTAATACAATTAATATTATTAGCAAAATATTAAACCATTACTCTATAGATATAAATGAAATACTGTACAGTAGTTCTAAAACAAGACAACAAAGTATTTAATAAAATATACTCTGTTTTCTTTCCTTGAGTAAATATACCTTCAAAATGACCTGGAAGGTCAAATTCAAATTTGAATTCTCAGTCTCCTTGGAGTTTTCTGCAGAAACATAGCATAAGAAAAGCCTATCCTTGAGCAAAGGGATATACACACAAGAAGTACAGGTCAGCCAATGCAATCTTGAGAAAGAACAGAGCCGAAGGTACCACACTGCCTGATTTCAAACTATACTACAAAGCTATAGTAATCAAAATAGTACAGTACCAGCATAAAAACAGACACACAGATCAATGGAACAGAATAGAAAGCCCAGATATAAACCCATACATATATGGTCAATTATTTATGACAAAGGAACGAAGAATACACAGTGGGGAAAGGACAATCTCTTCAATAACTGATGTTGGGAACATTGGACAGCCACATGCAAAAGAATGAAACTGGACCACTACCTTATAGAAAAATTAACTCAAAATGGGTTGAAGACTTGAATATAAGACCTGAAGCCATAAAACTCCTAGCAGGAAACACAGGTGGTAAGGTTCTTGACAATACTGATGGCATTGAATTTTTGGATTTTACTCCAAAAGCTAAGGCAACAAAAGCGAAAATAAACAAGTATGACTACACCAAAGTAAAAAGCTTCTGCACAGCAAGGGAAACCATCAATATAGTGAAAGGCAAACTACTGAATAGTAGAAAACATTTGCAAATCACATACTTGATAAGAGGTTAATATCCAAAATATATAAAGAACTCAAAAGCAAATAAAATGAAAAATCCAATTAAAAAATGGGCAGAGGATCCAAGCAGACATTTTTCCAAAGAAGTCATACAGATGGCCAACAGGCACATAAGATTTTCAATATCACTAATTATTAGGGCAATGCCAGTCAAAACCACAATGAGATATCACTTCACACCTATAGAATGTCTGTTATAAAAACAGGGGTGCCTGGGTAGCTCAGCTGGTTAAGCATCCCAACTCTTGATTTCAGCTCAGGTCATGATCTCAGGGTCCTGGAGTCAGGCTCCTCCCTCAGCAGAGAGTCTGCTTGTCCCTCTCCCTCTGGTCCTCCCTTGCTCTCTCTCTCTCAAATAAATAAATAAATATTTTTTAAAAACAAACAAAAACCAAGAAATAACAAGTGTTGGAGAGGATGTGGAGGAAAAGGAACCCTCACACATGTTGGTGGGGATGCAAGCTGGTGCAGCCACTATGGAAGGTTGGAGGTTCCTCAAGAAATTTAAGATAGAATTATCATATGATTCAGCTATACCACTTCTGGGTATTTATCTGAAAAAAATGAAGATACTAATTAAAAAAGATATATACACTTTGATGTTCATTACATTATTTACAATAGCCAAGATATGGAAACAATGTAAATATCCGTCAATGGGTGAATGGATAAAGAAGATGTGGCATACACACACACACACACACACACACACACACACACACACACACACACACAATGGAATACTACTCAGCCATGAAAAGAAGGAAATCCTGCCACCTATAACAACATGAGTGGAACTTGAGTGTATTTTGCTAAGTGAAATAAGTCAGACTGAGATAGACAAATACTGTATGATTGCACTTATATTGGAATATATATACATATATTTTATATATGTGGGGTATATCACATATATACAAGAACAAACAAAACAAAGAAAACTCAGAGAGAGAACTAATTAGTGGTTTACAAAAGGGAATGGGGTGGGAGGTAGGCAAAATGAGTGAAGGGGGTTAATTGTATGGTGACAGTTGGTAACTAGATTTACTGTTGTGATTTTTTTTGTGGTGTATACAAAGTGTATACAAAGATCAAATTATTAGGGGCGCCTGGGTGGCTCAGTCGTTAAGCGTCTGCTTTCGGCTCAGGTCCTGATCTCAGGGTCCTGGGATCGAGCCCTGCATCGGGCTCCCTGCTCGGCAGGGAGTCTGCTTTTCCCTCTCCCTCTGTACTCCCTCTCTTTCTCTCAAATAAATAAATAAAATCTTAAAAACAAAAAGAAGAAGAAGAAGAAGAGAGAGCATGAGTACTGGATGGCACATCCTCTTGACCCACAACTTTTTTGCCTTTTGGAGAAAGTGCAGGCAGAAGGAGGTCAGAGAAGTGTCCTCAAAAGCAAGGGGTTCAAGATCTAAGGCAGGAATTTGGGGAATGTTAACATCTTTTCAGGATAAATTTATTTATTTATTTATTTATTTATCTATTATTTTACTCTTGATGTTAAAATGTGGTACCACAATCTAGTGCTTGAAATCAGGCTAATTGGGTTAGAATCCCACTCTACTTTTATTAACTGTATGACCTTGGTCAAGTTTCTCACCCCCCTGTGAGTTAGTTTCCTCAATCTGTAAAATAGAGGTAATAATACCTATTTGTAGGGTGTTAAGAGGATTAAATAGGATTCTGTGTAAAGTGCTCATTATTGTTGCTATTTATTTATTTTCTTAAAAGATTTCATTTATTTGTCTGTCAGAGAGAGAAAGCACACAAGCAGGGGGAGCGGCAGAGGCAGAAAGAGACGCAGACTTCCCCACTGACCTGGGAGCCCGATGCAGGACTTGATCCCAGGGCCCTGGGATCATGACCTGAGCTAAAGGCAGACGCTTAACAACTGAGCCATGTAGGCGTCCCTATTGTTGCTATTTAGACATTTGAACAGATCCAGGGCTTTTCTCCTGGACTTCACCATTTTTTTCTGATACACATCCTGGCAGACATGAAATGACTTTCTACCTGCGTGAGAATAAAAGTGACGCTTTTAAAATTCTTAAACTGAATGCTGTTGACTTTGACAACGATACCTATGATAGAGACTACAAATCCAATCAGTCTCCTAGTCTGAAATATTTCTCAGATCCATCCACTTTTCACTGCCACTGTCTTAATTTCTTGAGCTATCAGCAGTTACCTAGTAGAAGAGTAACAAGGTAAGCAACCAAGTACCTTGAAAGTACCTAAGAGAATCTTTTCAAGACTCGAAGATTCTCCTCCTTGACTGAAGACCTAATTTCTAACCTGTGGCTTACAGCAGAGACTTCAGGTAAGCATGAGAGAAAAACAGAAATAAGCTCTGATGATAGGACTGAATGCCTGAGGCTAAATGAGAATGGAGGAGAGTAAAATTCTCTATTAGGATGCAATACATGACTATATAATAAGGATTTGATCACTGTTTCCCCTAAGGGGAAAAAAAATAGTATGGATAGTGAAGGCATTGACAGATTATACTTAGTTCATAATCTCTGAAACATGTTTGCATAAGTAGTACTTATCTAAAGGTTAGTCTAGAAAAGATTGAATTTTTCTTTTGATTTGACACCTCTTCTGGTGCAGTTCTTACAATCATGTTGAGCCAATTAAGAAATGGGAAACATATCTGACAATCCCAAATATTTTTACATTTTTTTTGTAAGGTAAAAGAACAAATCTTTGTGACTTCCCAGGGAACCTCTTGGAAAAAGATGTTTTAGGTCTAAAAGACATTTTGGAAATGTATTATGTGTATATTCAATATATTAAAATACGGAATAAAAATATATTTATATTTAACTTTAGGGTCTGATCTTAGAAAGCATAATCAAAAAAGTTATCATGGGATTTTGTCACTCAATTAAGAAAAAAGTCAAAGAACAATGAATGACTTTAACTTGGCTACCTATTAACCGAGGTACATAGAAGGTGACAAAAACCATAGAAGGTAACACCATTGTAAGGAACTTTAGCTTTTTCAGACCTGAGGACTTCCGTGTTTGTTTTCATGTTAGTAATCAAGAGCATGACAAAAATCACCACAAAGCAAAGAAAACTTGAAAACTTTTCTGGTGGGATACAAAATTTTAGTTACCTGGGTGGATGATACAGACCGTAAAGAATAACTTTTTACTACTTTTCATTAACAACAGACTAAAGACTCTAAAATCAATTTATCATTTTAACATAAGGGAAAAACAAATTCTAGATTTGCATTGATATGATAGTTGGCAATAAATTTATCTTAAATTTTAAAAAATTATCTCAAATTTTTAAAAATTATTAATAAAAACTAAGCAAAATTTGCCAAAAACTTTAACATATCTCATTGCTTCCATTTAGACCCATTATCTGTGCCTATTAGGAACCAAGGCAAATACAGTATTCTGTATTTTCTGTATAACTTCTATAATTTTCCTCATCCTTTCACATTTTTATCTCCTTTAAAATTTAGCATCAAATACTTTACTATAGAATAAAACTACTCTCTTCATGCTTCTTTGCCACTATTACACCTAGGATAGTCTCAATCACCCACATGTAACCAAAGAAACTACTTATACTTCACAGAAACTACTGGGAAGAGGCCGCAGAGAATTACCTGTCTGTCATATACAACGAACATTTAGTGGACCACTACAGCTCATAAGTACATGAAATATGGACGCACAGTCATCTCTTTCATGCTTTAAGTTTCACTAAAAGAACCCAAAGATAGAACCACTCTATAACCAAAGGAATACAATCCAAAACTGTATGATGAACATTATGCACAGAGAGTAATATTCTATATTACTTAGAAATTATCAAAGCATCCAAAGATTATTAACTCAATTTAAGATAGTTCAAGGTCTTAAAGTTAACATTTAAACTGACACACTATAGAACATAATAAATTCTTGATGTTTAAAAATTTTGTTAGAATTACAAAGCAATTAGGCTAAGCAAAAAAATTAAGCCTTATTCATTTATTTTAGAGAAAGAGAGAGAGCACGAGTGGGGGGGCAGAGGGAGAAAGAGAGAGAGAATCTCAAGCAGACCCCCCCCACACACACACACCCGAACCTGGAGCCCAATGTGGAGACTCAATCTCTGAAATCACCACCTGAGCCGAAACCAAGAGTTGCTCACTCAACAGACTGTGCCATCCACGTGGCCCAAACAAAATTCTTCATTGTTTCTTATCCTAAATATGTAGGAGTCATATTAGTTTATAAGATCAATTCTACATGGAAAATGTAGGAAGTTCAATTATTCTCTTTAAGAGAAAGCAAATCCAAATCTTTAAAAAGAATAAAATGTACATTTGTATTTTACTTCACACTGATGTCATCAGGAAGAAGGTTTAGCACTTTTTTAAACCTATATTATCAAATAAGTCTGATTTGATTGCATGAACTTGATTTATTTTTTTAAAAAATGCTTCTAAGTTAGCATCTTCTGTGAGAATATTCTTTTCTTTAAAAGATTACCACATTTAAAGTATTAGTTGTATAGTTTCTTTATTTGAGGGAAATTTTGAAATTACTAGATTCACATAAGTGCTTTTTAATCTCTATAAGCTAAGGTTTCTCACACTTGCCACTACTGACATGTATGGCCAATAATTCTTTGTTATGCAGGCCTATCCTGGGCTTTGTAAGGTCTTTGGCAGTATACCAGATCCCTACTCACCAGATGCCAGAAACACCTCCAAGTTGTGACAACTGAAATATCTCTAGACATTATCAAATGTACTCAAGGGGAGAAGGGGACAATGGCTGCAAACCAATCAGAATAGTGCACCTTTATTTTAAGAGTTTCATCATTTAATTTATTAATACATTCCAGAGGTAGGATTATATCTCACAGACACAAGCAGAGGTTAAGGCTTTTTTCATTTGTGGATGCCCCAAAACATAAGAATCTTACAGCTTCAGCTTAGCAGGTTAATAAGGGGCTAAAAGTAAACAACAGAAAAATTCAATTGCTGGGTCATATGGTGGGTGTATGTTTAATTTTATGAGAAACTGCCGAACTATTTCAAAAGTACAAATGTTGCATTCCTACCAGCGATGTATGGAAGTCTCAGTTATTTTGCTATTTACCAACACTTGATAGCAGCACTATTTTAAAGAAGAATTTTTTAGCAAATCTAGTAAGTGTACTGGTATCTCTTATGCTTTTGATTTGCATTTCCCTCGAGACAAATGATGTTGAGCATCTTTTCATGTGCTTTTTTGCATTTCACTCTTCCATGAATTGTCTGTTAAAATCTTTTAATCATTTTTTTAAAAAATGGTCTAAGTTTATATTGATTTGTGAGCATGTTTTGTATATCTGGAAACAAGTCCTCTGTCAGATATGTGTTTTTCAAATATTTCCTCACATTCTGTGGTTTAGATGAAGCTTAATTTATCAACTTTTAAAATATTTATCCCTTTTGACTTTTATCTAAGAAATGGTTCCCTAACCTAAATTCACAAAGCTTTTCTGTTTTCATCTAGAAGTTTTATAGTTTTAAAGGTCTTAAATTTGCGTTCCATTTTGAGTTTTTTAAAAATATGGTGCCAAATGTATAAGTCCAGGCATTTTTTTTTTTTTGCATATGGTTATCTAATTGTTTCAGTATCATTTGTTAAAGAATTGCTTTTCAACTGACTTATCTTGGCAACTTTTCAAAAATCAATTGTGTATATGTGGTATTAACTTTTGCCTTAATTAGTTATTTAAGAGGTTATTCTTAATGAAAGGGAGTAAGTCGGAGGGGGAGACGACCCATTAGAGACGATGGACTCTGAAAAACAAACTGAGGGTTCTAGAGGGGAGAGGGGTGGGGGGATGGGTTAGCCCGGTGATGGGTATTAAAGAGGGCACATTCTGCGTGGAGCACTGGGTGTTATGCACAAACAATGAATCATGGAACACTACATCAAAAACTAATGATGTAATGTATGGTGATTAACATAACAATAAAAATTATTTTAAAAAAGAGGTTATTCTTATTTACTAAATATATAGGCTACTTTTTATTACCTTTCAGTCAGGCCACACAGTGTGCATGATAGAAGTTCTCTCAAATGAGCTGAGACTTCCTTTAAAACTTAGGACATGGCAAAGTTTTGCAAATGTTCCCTGAGTGCTTGAAAAGAATGTGTATTTCTTATTTGGTGCAAGGTTCTTTACTAGATCAAGCTTGTTCGTTTTGGGGCCAGGTGCTATTGGTTGTTTATCTAAAAACCATTCTCTTCTTTTCCTTGCTTTCAGAACCTCTATTTCCTTTGCATCTTAAATGGCAATATTTTCAGAAAAGTTGGATCCAGCTCCAAAGGAAGAATCATGTTTGCTCTAAACTAATGATTCCTATTTCTCAAAGGGAAAGTCTGCTGGAGACTTCTGAAGGATCTTCCTCTTTCATAAAAATAGAGCAACATGAGCCTCCTTTTCTGCTTGCTTTGGATGTTATTCTGTGAGAAAATGATATATGGAGCAGTGGTAACCATCTTGCAATCATGAGAGAAAAGCCAAGAGAATCAAAGAGAAAAACGACATGGTTTCCTGATATTGAGCTGATGAATTAACCAGTCCTGGAACTATATCTATCTTCAAAGTTCATTTTATGTGAAATAATAAAATTCTATTGTTTTTGCCACATTTGGTTAAATATTCTAAATGCATCCTGATACATGTTTATTGCTTAACATATAAGTATAACATATATTTGAGCTATCATTTTCAGATACAAGTTTTTTAAAAATCTCACAAATTGCTACTTTTTTCTTCCTTAATTCCATCTTTTGCTTTATGTATGTTGAGGCTCTGTTGTAAACATACGTATTCATGATTATTTTATCATTTTGGTGGGTTGTTTCCTTCATAATTACAAAATGTTGTCCTTCCTATTTATACTTTTTGTCCTTATATTTTTTTAAATGTGTAACCAGAAATACTTTTCCCAGTTCTATTGAGATACGATTGACATATAACATTGTATTAGTTTCAGGTGTACAACATGGTGATTTGATATATATATTATGAAATGATCATCACAGCAAGTTTAGTTAACATTCATCACCTCACAGTTACAATTTTTCTTATGATGAGAACTTTTAAGATCTATTCTCTTAGCAACTTTCAAATATATACCAGTATTGTTAACTTTATTCACCATGCTGTACATTACATCCCCTGAACTTATATATAACTGAAGTTCATACCTTTTGACTCCCTTTACCCATTCTGACCCTGGCAATCACTGATCCATTTTCTGTGACATCAGTTTTTTTAGATTCTGCATAAAAGTGAGATCATATAATAATTGTCCTTCTCTTATTTCACTTAGCATAATGCCCTCATGGTCCATCCATGTTGCAAATGGCATAATTTCCTTCTTTTTATGGCTGAATAATTTCTATATATATATATATACATACATATGTGTATATATGTATACATATACATACATTTTATATGTATATATAGAGAGAGAATACATATATATATAAATATATATATATATATATATTCACATTTCTTTTTTTAACCATTCATCCATTGATGGGACACTTTGGTTGTTTCCATGTCTTGGCTACTGTAAATAATGCTGCAATGAACATAGGGGTGCAGTTGTCTCTTTGACATAGTGATTTCATTTCCTTTGGACAGATAACCAGAATTGGAATTGTTGAATCATACGGTAGTTCTATTTGTAATTTTTTGAAGAAACTCCATACTGTTTACCGTAGTGGCTGCAGCAGTTTGCATTCCCACCAATAGTGCAAAAAGATTCCCTCTGTTTGTTTGTTTTTTAAGATTTTACTCATTTGTCATAGAGAGAGTGAGCATAAGCAGGGGGAACAGTAGACAGAGGGAAAAGCAGGCTCTCTGCCTAGAAAGGAGCCCAATAAAGGACTCGATCCCAAGACTCCAGGATCATGACCTAAGGTAAAGGCAGATGCTTAACCGACTGAGCCACCCAAGCATCCCAGAATTCCCTCTTTTCCACATCCTCACCAACACTTGTTATCTCCTATCTTTTTGATAATAGCTTTAATTCTATTTTGTCTTTTACTAACATTATTATAGTAGCTTCCTTTGGCATTTTCCTGTTAAACCTTTTGCTATCTCTTTACTTTTTTAAAAATTATGTTTTCTGATAACCAAAGGAATACATGTTTATTGTTGACAATACCAAGAAGAAAAATCACACATACTTCCATTATCCAGGGATAATCACAGTAACATTTTGGCATGTAATCATTCCAGACAATTATCTCTAGGTAGGTATACATAGATATATAAATTGCTTATTTTAAAAACTAATTGTGATCATTCTGTATATAACTTTTTTAAACTATTTTTTCTTAACAATTGTCATCATTTCTTCCATTTTATTTTTTATAAAGCATGAAGTTTTAATTCTTCATAATTTTCCATTATATAGATGGCCTTACTTTTTTTTAAGTCTACAATCATTTAAAATTTGGCTTTTCCACTTGTTTTATTTTTATTATTTTTTTATTGTTGTTTTCCACTTCTTAATATCATTGTACATAAACTATTCCTTTGCTTTTGAAATTGCCACGTGTATCTCTTGTTAACAGCATTTGGACAAAAAAAAAAATTCCTTGGTCTGATCTGACAGTGTCAGGTGAATTTAATCCATTTACATATATGTAACTACTGATAATTTGGTTTTATTTCCATTTTTGTTATTCTTTTTATCTGCTTTCCTATCTTCTATTGGCTTGATAAAATTTTCTGTATTCTGCTTTGCCCTCTGTTAGAAGTTATAGTGTATTTACATTCTTTTATTAATTTTATTTTTTTAAGATTTTATTTATCTGACAGAGAGAGAGAGAGCACAAGCAGGGGGAATGGGAGAGGGAGAAGCAGGCTCCTCACTGAGCAGGGAGCCCGATGCAGGGCTCGATTGTGACTTAAATTGTGACTTTTTAAATACATAGTTCACTGAATTTTTTTTCTTAAAAAATCTGAAATTATCCAGTACCTTTATATATGTCTTGAATGAGATAAGGAACTAATATGCCTTCACTACTCCTCAAACATTTTTCTATATATGATCACTAGGCCACATCTGAAAATCAGGTTAAGTCTTATACTTTACTCTTTGGGGGGCTCCGTTTCTCCCCTCTGGACTATTTTAAAACAAACTGAAGAATTATAAGTATTTCAGTATTCATCTTTTTAAAAATAGGTGTTTTATTACATAAACACAATGTCATTATTGTAACAGAACTAAAATAATTACCAATGTCCTATAACCCAAGTTCATAGTCACATTTCCCCAGTTGTGTTTTTACTGTTATTTTGTTTGAATCAAGACCAAACAAAATCCACATTTCACTCCTTCCACTGTTATTTCTGTGGCTCTAGTCACATCATCTCTCACACGAATTACAATAGCTTCCCAACTAGTCTTCTTCCTTCAGCTCCGTACCTCTTCTTTTTTAAGGTTTTATTTTTATTTATTTGACAGAGAAAGAGAGAGCATACGCAGGGGGAATAGCAGGCAGAGGGAGAAGGAGAAGCAGACTCCTCACTGAGCAAGGACCGTGGGATCATGACCCGAGCTGAAGGCAGATGTTTAACCAACTGAGCCACCCAGATGCCCCAAATCCCTACCTCTTCAATCTATTTCAACACAGCAGTCAGAATGATCCTTCTCTCCTGAAACTGTTCAGTAATTTCTTTTTTTAAAGAGTATTTATTTGAGAGAGAGTGCACACACGTGTGTGCAAGCAGGGGAGAGGCAGAGGGAGATAATCTTCAAGCAGACTCCTGGCTGAGCTCGGACACCAACCCATGGGTTGTTTACTCCATTCCAGACACACTGGCCTTCTTGAAATCTGTGAAATGTGCCAGGCATGCTCTTTTCACAGGGTCATTGTACCTGCTATTACCTGTTCCTGGAAGTTTCTTCCCCGGTTATCTGTATGCCGGTATCCCTTACTTCTTCAAGTCATTACTTACGTATCTTTTCATTGAGCTGTTAAAAATTAGAATTTGCACCTCCTCTTGCCTTGCCAGGTTCAGCATTCCCTATCTCATTCTCTTTTTTATTCGTGCATAGCACTTATTCTCTCTAGAATAACAATCTCCTGTGAGTGGTAATTTTTGTCTGTTTGATTTACCGCTGTATTTTAGCATCTAGAACATTTCCTGAGACATAAAAAACAAATGTTGAATAAATGAATGAATGTCTACTTATCAAATTTCATAACTTCAATTTTTATTCTTTAGTTTGCCTTTCAGGAGCCCAGAACACACTTATCTTAAAGTCCTTTTCAGGCTATTCTATTATTTTCATTTTGAGTAGACTGAAATTTCAAAAAAGGTGTTGGTTAACCATTTGTCTTATCAATAGGTTTCTTCACAAATTTGAAATTTTGATTTACAGTGGGCTTTTTTCTTTCATTTTATTTTTCTTTCTTTCCTCTGGGTTCATCCTTTCTAACAGTTTTAAGTTGCCTCCAAGTTGTGTCCTAGAAACCCCAATTCAGCCAAGTGTTACATGCTGATTCACTGCTTCAGTTCTTTGGTGATACTGTATCACCAATTCTTTGGTGAAAACCGGTGTCTTTGGTGACAAACTGAGTAAATTGCAACTGAGCAAATTGCAAACTGTGCACTTCTGCCCACCTTGGGCTCATATCTTCCTATATGAGCTGGAGCCCCACATATCATTTGGAGGTAGGTTTTGCTGCTTAGTCTCCTTTCACACGTGGTGCAGTAGGGGAGAGGAATCCCAGCTCGGCCCTTTGCCCAAAGCAGTGCTGTTTTGGTCCCCTTTTTCATTCCTGTTATTTTTGCTATTAAAAAAATCCATTTCATCAGAGGATCATCGATTTTATTAATCTTTTAAATAACCTGCTTGTGGCTTTACTATTTTCTTCTACTTTCCTTAGGATTTTTTATTTTCTTATCCTCTTGAGATCAATGCTTAATTCATTATATTTGGGGCTTAAAAATTATCTAAAGCTAGACATTTCTCTTCTAGTACTATTATCACCTCTCACAATTTTGAAATGTAGTAGCACTTTTAGATCCCATTACCCCTGCCAAATTAGAACTTCTACTCTGGACCTGGAGTCAGGCAGGCTGCTGCTTCAGCATGGTTCATGGTTTCCTCCTTTATTTCTTGTCCTTGGATATATTTTTTGGTTTTGAACTCAATTTCCTCTTATCTTTATCATACTAAGTTTGGAACAGAGGAGGTGCTTTAGAGCATCCACTCAAGATGTTATTTGATCAGAAGCCTCGGGACATCTTTCTCTCTCTTACAGCAGGTAAAATAAACGCATTTTTATTGATTTTTTTCCTTCCATATATTTTATTTTTCCTTCCATGTATTTATTTTTAAAAAATTTTTAAAGGTTTTATTTAAATAATCTCTATACCCAACATGGGGCTCAAACTCACCACCCCAAGATCAAGAGCCCCACATTTCTTCTAACTGAGCCAGCCAGGTGCCTCATCCTTCCATTAATTAATTAATTCTTAATTAACTGACTGATTTTTAAAGTAGGCTCCACTCCCAGCCTGGAGCCCAAAACAGGACTAGAACTCACAACCCTGAGATCAAGATCTGAGCTGAGGGGCACCTGGTGGTTCAGTCAGTTAAGCATCAAACTCTTGATCTCAGCTCAGGTCCTGATTTCGGGGTCGTGATTTCAGGCCCCGCACTGGGCTCCATGCTGGGCATCGAACCTACTTAAAAACAAGACCAACAAACCAACCAAACAAACAAAAAGACCTGAGCTGAGATTGAGTTGGACACTTAACCTACTGAGACAACCAGGCACTTCCTTCCATATATTTAAATAGAACTTCCATGCATTCAAATTTTATTTTGATGCAATTTTATCTTGCCATTTATATTACCTCTTATGCCAAGTTGCATCAACACATTCACAAGCATCTTTCCATGTAAGACTCTAGACAGCTAATGTTTATTTCCAACAAATTTTGGAGGTCTTTTGTAAACGTGATCTTATCATTCAGGCAAGTTTGCTCTTAATATTGTTAACAGTGGTGTCTCCGTTTCAGGGATTGTTAAGCTGCTGAGGTTGTAGAACTCCTCTCCAATTAATTTTCTGTTAACAGAACTGAAGTCCTAATCTGTTAAAACCAAGACAGAGATAGGTTAAGCTCAGATTTTTTTTTTAAAGATTTTATTTATTTGAGAGAGAGAGAGCACATGAGAGGGGGGAGGGTGAGAGGGAGAAGTAGACTCCCTGCCGAGCAGGGAGCCCAATGCGGGACTCGATCCTGGGACTCTAGGATCATGACCCGAGCCGAAGGCAGTCACTTAACCAACTGAAGCTCAGATTTTTAAAGGGAAACTCAGGACTCAGTGTTATGTATGAACTTCACATGGGGTAAAAAAAAAAGAAGAAAAGAAAAAAAAGAATACATATAACAAGGCCTGTCCAAAAATACTGGTTTGATCCTCAGTATAAAATTAAATTCCTGGTAAATTGTAGGTCATTGCCCTGGTAAATGTTTCCTGGAACATTTCCTACCCAAAGCCAAGACTGTCATACCTATAACCTAAGATTGTCCTTTTGAAAATCAAGCACTTAATAAAAGTTATTTTTCTCTTTAAAAACTAGCTTTATTTAAAAGAATCTGAAGCATAACACTATAGGAACAAACTTACAATACATATTGTTCAAGAAAGCCTGCCATACATAATTTCTACTAATAGTAGGTCTAAATACTGATAAATAACATTCTTTATACAATGCACAAATGACATTTAGTATGAACCTTGGAAAAGAATGGCCAACATTAACATGGACTGTTTTGATAGTAGAACTTCTACTTGTCTTACTACTTATCTTAGAATAAAAAAGTAAAATGTGGAAGATAAGTTAAACTCTCTTATATTCTACCATGGTGTTTAAGGAAGAAAGAAAGGGATCAAAAGGAGGAAAATATAAGAATTAAAGATCTTAAAGAAAAAGGAAAATTGGCTTACCACTATTAATAGTAATTATTAAAAAGTAATTCAGAATTGAGAATTTGTGGTTTAATACTTGGAAGCCCTTAGACAAACTATCCATTATCCACTATATTCAATCAGTTACCGAGCCAATTTTATTTCTCTGAAAACTAACCTGTACAAAACCAAAGAAAATAAACAATTTGGGGGTAGCCTAGTCATTTCATACTTTAAATCTTTCCACAAAGCAATTCATGAATCATTTAATACTAATACTTCTTTAAGCCTCTATGACAGACTCATTTCTAAGAGGTTGTATATGAAGATACCAGGAAAAAAATAAATCCCTAATATGTAATTCTAAATTTTTAACCCCCAAAATAGACCCATGTAAACACGGGCATTCAAATCAAATATAATGGAATTGTGCCACAGTATGGAATATGGCATTTTTTTTAAAATATCAAGAACTGAATCAGATTTATTGCTATGTCAGTCTTATCAATAGCTGACAATCAAACATACAAAATACACCAAAACATGCCAAAAATGATGTTGTAAAGAGATATCATTAACATAACATAGGTAAACATTTATCTTGTAATATACATCACTAATATAGTAAAACCTTATTCAGGATAGTAAGAATTGATAAAAGTCTAAAAATTTGAATACTTTAAAAAGTTATGCAGTTTAAGCACTCATAAGCATTCTTTTTTTTTTTGCTTTCAAGTATACAATTTCAAATATACAAATTTGCATTGGCCAAGTATTACCTATTACAATTCTTTTGGGTACTTGTTTTAAAGACAAAAGAATGCTTTTAAAATAGTATTCTCAAATAAACGCTCTATAAAGCTTAATATTTTCCCAAGATTAAACATTTTTCTTTAAAATCTTGATTATGCCTTTTATTAATAAACATTTCATCAGATAATACAAAGTAAACACCACTCAAGTCCTTGTATCAATGTTTACAAATTCTAAGTAAATTAGAGGACTTTTATGGTATTATAATAGCTTCTTAATAAATGAAGATTAGCATTTCTACTTATTGTGGTTATGGTGAAGTGAATGGTATCTTTTTTGGTTGGAAGATATCAGAGTAGGTTCAAAGTCTAGTATATAATTGTAATGGTAAGGGCTAAAAAAAATCCTAATATGCACAATCAATTAAGATACTAATTCCTTGGTAAGTTATAACTGTGAGAGGAAAATAAAATTTTTAAGAAGTATTTATTGTATTATGAATTGCTAACACCAAATTTTAACCCCTCTCCCATTTCAAAACATCAGGCCATTTACTAATCCATAAATATTGATGTTTCACATACTTCATAGAGTAGCTTAAACATACCAGCATAAGAAATAATTAGTATTACATAGTAATTTCCTTTGCCATAGGAATAAATGTTGGACAAAGTCTGGAAACATTTTATTTTCCAATTTGAATTACAGTAATTTTGCCACAGACCACAGCACTAGTGCATGTGTTACTTTAGACATGCTCTAAGAAAACAAAACAAAAAATTACTGCAAAAATACATGTCACCAATGTGGAACACACTCAGATTTGTATAAAAGTACTGAACTAATATCCCAAAAAGAGGTATATGTAAACAGTACATAAGGAAGAAATAGTTTTAATATGAAACAGTCATTTAAGTCACATACATCATGATAAGAAGCAGGACTTTCTTTTATAAAAGATATTTTAACTAACAAGCAACATCATCTATATCACCTACAGAACAAGAAAAGTACAAGTCTTTAGAATTAGTTTTAATATAATTGCAAGTAATGTATTTTGACAAACTGACAAAGATGAAGCTTATCCATTGGGTTTCATTAAAAATTTTCAAAGACATACAGGCAGCCTCTGATGTCCTCATGTCTGGCTTAAAGATAGCCACTTTTTATTTCCCCTAGACCATATGTCTTGGGAGATGTTAATGCCAGCCCTACTCCAGGAGTACCTCTAAACTTCCACCTCGGTACCAAGAGTTAGAAAAATGCAGATGTGACTTCTATACTGTTCTATTGGATAAACAGAATAGGGGAAAAGGGGAAGTTACTCATTTTGGAAATGAGAAGAAACCTCTGAGTTCAAAAGTTGAGGAAAGAAAACTGTAAAAAGTCCCAACAATCTAAAGGAAATTGGGAAATACTCTCAAGACAGCATCCATCAATTTGATAAAAATACTGCTTCCCACAGTGCCTGAAATGTGGTCATATTTTCTGAAATCTTATTAGATAAAAATTCATCCTGAACTAATAAGCAGTCTTAAAAAAAAAATAAGGTTTAATCCCACTTTCTTCACTATCTTCATTCACATCTTGGTGGAAAACATTTTTCCCTTAAAATCTAGCCAGCCATAAGCACAGAAAAAATGGGAATTCTGAATAGAGGAAAGATAAAATTTTGAAGCATAGAGCATCCAGTAAGGGAAAAGGCAAGTTGGCTTACATAGTATTCCACCGGAGGGTTTAGGATGGTAAGAGGACAGCTAGGAAACACTAACACCAAGAAACTTAACTTTCCTGAATCCCATCAGGAAAAAGGAAAGACCTCTATTTCTACCTCCTACATTGATTGGTTCCCGAAAGAAAACTGAGTGCTCAGCATGGTACTATTGGTTAACTACATTATGGTTTAAATAAGCCTTTATGAGCTTTCCTAACAATCTAATCATTTTATATAATGTTCCAAACCACTATTTACAAATGACCTTTGGGAGCCTGGATGCTCTTAATTGAACTTTTTAATTAAAAAAAATCTAAAATAGCACAAATGTTCATGCATATGAAACCTCTGTACACTGTTAAAAAACAAAACCCAAAAATTCTTTAGAGCTCCCTTAAAAAAAATCATTACTTACATTTTTTTTTACTATTAAATACAATTACTATAGTATGCTGGACAACAACCACTAACACTTTTAATATTTTCAAGACAAACAAGTTTGAAAGAATACTAGATGAAGACTCCTGATACTTATTTAGATGATTGAAGTCAGCAGAATTCATGGTGACCCACACTACTGAGGTTGTTTCCTACCAGTAGGCAGAGTTGGAAGTCTTTTTTTTTTTAAAGATTTTATTTATTTGACAGAGAGAGACACAGCGAGAGCAGGAACACAAGCAGGGGGAGTGGGAGAGGGAGAAGCAGGCTTCCCGCTGAGCAGGGAGCCCGATGTGGGACTTGATTCCAGGACCCTGGGATAATGACCTGAGCCGAAGGCAGAAGCTTAACGACTGAGCCACCCAGGAGCCCCAGACTTGGAAGTCTTAAAAAAAAATCTTTATCTTGTGTTAATCTACTAAGAATAAGCCCTACTGCAAGAAAATCTTGCTTTATGTACATAATCTTCTAATTTGGATAACAAGAATCATGTTAGCAGTACTCTAAAAGTATTTCACACCAAAGGAAAACACCGATCACAAAACTAATTCTAAGCACTCTATCTGAAGAATAATTTTTCTTTTACAAGCTTAACTGTTTCAGCATTACTGAGTCCAGTAGCATCCAGAAGTAAGTAGACTAGGAATTCTCTCGTGAAATGAATAAAGCAAGTTCTGGGAAAGGAACTGATGCTTTAAAACTATCAGCAACCTAGCTGTTGTGAGAGAGCCTAGCTGCTGAGAGTTAGCCAGTCTGAACTTAAGACAAAACTTGAGAATATAGGAGAAATCACGATTTCCTGCTCAGTTGTGTGTGTGTGTGTGTGTCTTTGTGTGCATGTGTGCATGTGGGATGAGGTCTTTCAGTGAAGGAAAAGGATTACATAAGAAAAGGTGCAACGCGACTGGAAGATTATTCCACCTATGTACATTTCTTTCCAATACTAGATATTTGAAAATGTTTAGGGCAGCTCATCACTTGTCCTAACAAAGCTGTATCAATTTGTATTAATAGCCTTCTTTGGGTCAAATTGGACATTCTTATACTTCATCACTTTTCCTATCAAAAACCATCTAATTTTTGACTTAGTGTCATATAGACACAAATGTGGAACTAGTTAAGAAAAGTAATTTGAATACATGAAAATATTCACAAACTATGATTATAGTTTGCCTATGACTCACTGTCAGTCAACCACGGGTTTTTCCTTGAATATTTACAGACTTAAATAAGGTGCTCTGAAGATCTAAATACTTGAATAAAAATTCACTTGTAAGTTTTTAAAAACAACTATTTGGAAATGGAAAAGAATCACATTACAAATCAAGTACCTTTAGACTAGCTTGGGAGAGGTTACTTCACTTTCACAAAACAACTACTGAAACTGTAAGCAACAGATGGCTTAAGAAATTGCATAATCAATTTTAACATTAAGTACAACTCAAGTACCTACCATGTAAAATGTTAACTCCTGAGGACACTGGAAGGTTCTACTCATTATCTATCTAAACTATGTCATAAAAACCATGATCTGATGCTAGGACTGGGCTTACAGCATGCAGCGCATCATTTCTTCAAAATCAGCACTCACTAGGATTTCAAGAACAACATAACTAGGTCCTTAAACATTTAGAAAATCGTGTATTTCTAGTATAAAGTAAGCAAAATGGGATATTCAAGTATGCTACTGAACACATCAAATGTTAGAGTCAACCAAAAATACTGCATTTTAATCTGCTTCAATTGGTAAAGTTGTCACACCAAGGAGTACCTAGTATTAGAGTTCCTATCACTTCATTTCCTAAAATTGTAAAGATATATAATTTACAACTATATTGAAAATATTTTGTACTCACCTCTAACTAGTCACAGGTAAATGGAGAAAACCTTCTACTACCTTGTACCATATGAAATTGCTGTTTTTGTAGGTCAAAATTAAAACACTGTATTTAAAAAAATAAGTTTTATTCAATCAAAATATGCATCATGAGCATTAATAATTTTCTTCTAGTAGGATATTAAATATTTTTATAAAATTTGTCATTTCTTCAGCTATATAAATTGTTCATATCCCTCCAATTACTGCTTCTTAATTGGAGAACATGTTGTTTCTTAAAAAAAGCTTCAAATGATGAAAAAGATGGTAGTTCGCTGGGTAAAGGTCTGGTGACTATAATGGACATGACAAAATTTAATATCCCAATTCAATTAACTTTGCTTTAGTGGCTTGTGACGTGTGACGTCAAGTGCTGTCATGTAAAAGTGTGGGCTCATGTTTATTAACCAAAGGATGTTTTTTTAATCAAAATTTTCACACACAATTTTAGTTTCTTGGTGATATGCTGCCGCTGCTGTTTCAATAGGGTTTAAACAGTAGTGATTAATTCTTCTTTCGCAGATCACTACGTGGACTTCAGAACTTTTTTGGTCACAATGATAATGATGGTGCAAGTCTGGGAGCTTCACCAACATCCAACCATCGTATGAACTACTATCAACTGTCATACAGTATCTTGTTGGGGGGGTTGTTTTTTGTAGGTTTTTGGGGGGTTTTTTTGGTCACAGGTCATGATCCGCTCTAAAAACAGGTTTCCACTGAAGTTTTGAATCTTAACAGTACACCTGACTGTCTCCGTTCCTGATCATCTCCCAGGAGGATGTTCTTGGGTTCATCTTTACACTTTCCCCAGTCACAATAGAAACTCCTGTCTACTTCAAGGCCTTGAAATTGTCATTTGTAAGTTAGCTTTCACCTTGGCTCTTAATTGGTCTTTGCTCAAAATGGATTCTGATCTCCCCTGAGGCTTGTCTTTGAATCCAGATCCCCAGAACAAGACTTTCCAAACCACCACTGAGCAAGCAGTTCTTTCACCAGCTGAGCCTTCTAAGGCCAACTTGATGTTTCCACCTATGTCACTTGCAGTTATGTCCTGGCTTGAAATCATATTAAAAGAAGTATTTGCAATTCTTCCGAGGATACTATTTCTCTGGAAAACAATAACAAAACAACTCAATAATCAAAGGAAACAGAATGAAGAGCTTAACACTATTATAATTCTAAACAGCACAACTAGAAACATACTTCACTTCAACTCTACTAACTGCAGTCATTTTTCAACTGATCTAATAATATTAGCAATTTCATGTGGTACAATCCACAAGTTAATCAACAAATACTGAGCATCTACTATAGGCTAACATCTGTCTCATATCTGTACAAACAGATATCTTGAAAAGACTGACTTGAAAATAGGAACGTCACTAATTTCAAGGACCCTAGTGGGAAGAAATTTGGTAACATATCTATTATTTTTTAAAACATCCATTAAAATGTATGCTTTCTTCCATGTTATGACTACACAGTTTTTTCTGAAAACATGTCAAATAGATCCTTGAAAAATTTTTTGAACCATTTAATATAGTATTGCCAAAGTTCAGCTCTGCAATGTACATTTTTCAATGATTCTAACTTTAAAAAGTCAAAACTTGCCTATATTTGCTATATATCATTTTGAAGCTTCAAGAGGCTTTATGATTAACAACTAACATTTATTTGTATAGTACTTTCTAAAGCACCCCCATATACATTATTCTCATTTAAGATAGCAAACAAAGACAATACAAAATTTGCACTGCTAATGAAGTAGAATATTAATAAAAACTAAAAGGTAAATAATCTTTTTGTGTGTGCATTTAAAAAAATAATGTAAAACATAAAATCCTGTGTCACTGAACCTCTGTAAGACACAGGAAAAAAAAAAAACCCTTTAGTTAATGCCGGTGATTAAGCATCACTGCCCACTGCAGGTGGACCAAAAGTTTCCCGAGTACGCATCAACTGGACATCCTTGTCAGCCATACAGGTATCACAGCCCCATACTGCTGACGCCTCTGCAGTCAGGAGACCATAAGCGGTTTCAGTCATTCCAGTGCAGATCCGATGAAACCACTTCTGACAAGAGGCTTCACACAAGATGGCATCCTGATCATCATTCACTTCGTTTGTACAAATTCCACAAGGATACACGGGGTCAGAAGAAGAATGGCCATGACGGCTTGGGTGGAGAGAGGATTTATTGCTTTTTTCAGTGGTGCATGTATCTGGGGCAGCTCTAGGTTGTCGTGGCTTATTCTGTGTCCCATTTGCATGGCTGTTATTTGTAGCTTCTGCAGTACTTGAACGGCTATTCTCTTGATTTACTGCATTGTTTCGATTAACATTTTTTAATTCAATATTACTCTGATTCACTGTGTCATCCATATTTAAGTGAGGTGGATGAGCAGAGGAATTTTGATTAGTGTTTTTGGTTGCTCCTTGACCAAAGTCTTGTTTTTGGGGTGGTGCTTTTGCTTGACTGAAAGTGTTTGGGGGAGGAATAAAAGAATGATTAGATTCTAACGGAGAAGTAAAATTTGAGTTACTTCCAGGGACAAAGTTAGACGCCAAGTCAGGGTTAGACACTTGGTTAGCATTCTGTGGAGGAATCTGATTGAAGTTTTCAGCAGGATTTTGTCGAAAATGTTGATTAGGCATGTTAACATTCTGACTTAGTGCATTATTATAAGATGGATTTCCAAAGCTTGAATTATCATGTGGCCCAAAGTTAAAAGCATGAGGTCGATTAAAACCCATGCCCAAAGGATTCTGCGGAAATGGGTGTGGCTGATTCCTGAGTGAGTAAGGACCACAGTATGGGGAAGACATTCTTGGAGGAACGTGAGGTGGCATTCTGAATGTGCTATAGCCTCCAAAGCCAGGATAACCAGGGCCAAGATACGGATTTGATGAAGGCAGTGGTTTATAGGAAATAGTATTATAGTTGTCATCAAATGGATTAGCAGCCACTAGATGGTCAGAGTTTGGATTCGGTGGTGGAGCATACTCAGACAATGGAGGAAAAGAAGGCCCCTGAAATGAGAATATAGAATAAAGTACATGTTTCGATCATTAAAACTGTTATCTTAACACATAACAACATAGCTTTAATCAAATTTCTCTTACTATGTGTTATGAAAATCTAATTCTTCATTTGACCTTTCAATTCCAAATAGTTTTCATATTTAATTATATTTAATGATTAAAATGTGCAGATTTCTTCCTTTAGGAAAGGAAAGAAGGTATGCTTTTCTGAGCTCAAACTCATTGTTACTTCAAATTCCAAAGTTATTTAAGCTTCAAAAGAAGCTTCATTATATAACTTTCATTTAATATGCTTAACTATAATTCTAGAATCTTTCACTTAAACCATAAAATTAAGTAACAATAAACAGGATCTAAGTTTTTTTACTAGCTTAAAACTTCAGGGAGTAGCTATTAAAGTATTCCCCAAGCACTACACTCTTGGCCTCAGAATGGAAAAATAAACTTCCAGTTTTAGTCACACTGCAAGTTTAACCGATGGTGGCCAAAATGGAAAAAAGTAATCTGTATACACATCATACTTCCTCGCAGTCTTTAAAAGAAAAAGAGTGCTTCAAATTCACAGGGGATAAAAGCAGAGAGGCCTGTTTTTATAACGATTATCCAAGCACAGGTTATACATAAAAGATACTTCCACCATGACCGCTTAATGATAAGTATGTACTACTGAATTATTAGAGCAGCTGAATACTGCTTCAGGTTAATAAACCTGTGTCTCCAGATTTTACAATCTTTTAGCAGAAGTACAGGTATCTATGATTTTTAAGTTAGATTTAAGAATAAGCATTTTGGGCACCTGGGTGGCTCAGTTGGTTAAGCAACTGCCTTCGGCTCAGGTCATGATCCTGGAGTCCCAGGATCAAGTCCCGCATCAGGCTCCCTGCTTAACAGGGAGTCTGCTTCTCCCTCTGACCCTCCCCAACTCATGTGCTCTTTCTCTCTCATTCTCTCTGTTAAATAAAATCTTTAAAAAAAAAGAATAAGCATTTTAATTTGTCTGCCTACACTTCCTTCTTGCAATACCCACTTTAGGCCTATAGGCCAACAATAGCCACTATTTGCAGAGTTAAAAAAAAAATCACTGCAGAATTCACGATTAGGTTATGAATGAGGATAGGAAACAAACCCATGACCAAATTTAAATTTACCTCATCAGCTTGATCTTATCAGTGAACAAAAACTGTTATTAAAGAAAATGTCAATTTACCTGTGTATTTGTCTTGCGTTTTTTCTTGTCTGGACTTCCTAGTTGTACACCTGGTCCTCCTAACCCATCCAGTCCACTATCACCACCTAAAAAAAAAAAAAAAAAAAAAATCCAGATAATATTTCCACTTGTAACTGAAATCATTTTACATCTTTTGCAGCAATATCTATCATAATTACCTCTAATATGTGTTCTATTTTTGTTAGATAAAAGCAATACTAAGCTTTTTTAAAAAAAATCTTTGTTCCTCAAAAAGTCTTCCCCATAATTTCAGCCAGAAACATTCATCTCTACTTCCATGGTATTTTTTATTATTCTCCATCCTACACTTGAAGCTTTAGTCATCTGGTTTCTTATCCTGGAGGCAACCACTAGTTTTTGTTCTATCTTTCAAAAGATAATCTAGATAAATTCCAGCATAATATCTTTTGAGGGGAGTACACAAACCATGGCATGCATACTATACACAATGTTCCCTACACCTTGCTTTCTTCTTGAAATCATTCCACATAGTTACATACAGAACTGCTCTATCACCTAATAACTGAGTAGTATTTCATGGTATGATTATACCATAATTCATTAAACTAGCTCCCTCCCTATTGATGGATATTTAGGTTGTTTCCAAAACTTTGTTGTCTGCAATGAAGAGCTATGTACAAGTATCTTAAATACATGTACAAATCATTCTTAGAACTGGAATTATGGTATTAAAGGTATGTAGCCTTTAAATTCTTAAAGGTATGGTCAAAGTACAACAACGTATGTATTAGTTTCTCAACAGTATATGATCAAACAAAAGCAAAAGCTTGAACGTTTATCAGAATTTTTTTCCATTACAAAAACACTTTTTATTATGGAGGATTCTGATTATTACAAGAGTAGACAGAATAAAATTATGTACACATACATAGATACACATTTGTAATAGATTAATAAATAAGTTCAGTGAGTTGACAATTAGAGGAGACCTATTCACACATGTGGATTCTGAGAAAAGGGCTATTTAAACCGAGACCTACAGGATAAAAAAAATAAAATAAAAATAAAATAAAATAAATAAACTGAGACTTACAGGAGGATAACAAACCTTTCACGTAAACAGCATAAGGAAGAGCCTCTAGGCAGAGAACAGCATGTGTAAAGATTCTTAAGTAGAAAGAAGCCCGATATGTTTGAGAAATTTAAAAGAGGCCAGTGTGTTAAGGGACTCTGGAAAGTGCCACTAGAAGAGTTTAAAGAGATAGGCAGGGACCAGATCATTTAGAGCAGTATGGACTGAATGTGTCCCCTCAAAATTCTGATTTTGAAGCCCTATCCCACAGTATGATGGTATTTGAATGTAGGGCCCTTGGGAGGTAATGAAGATTACATCAAGTCATGAGGGTCAGGCCCTTATGATGTGATTAGTGGCCTTAGGAGAAAGAAGAGTGTGTTCTCCACTCCCCGCCCCCCCCCACCCGAGTACAAACACAGGAAAGGCCATGTGAGGACACAGGCGAGAAGGTGGGCATCTGCAAACTAGAGAGCACTCACCAGGAAGTGAATTGGCTAGCACCTTAATCTTGGACGTCCCAGCCTCCAAACTGTGGGAAAATAAGTTTCTGTTGTTTAAGCCACCCAGTCTAAGATACTTTGTTCTTGCAGCCCAAGCAGACTAAGACACAAAGCCTTGTAGTTTATGCTAAGGAATCTGAATTTTATCTGAAGAACAGTGGATGATCATTTAAGGGTTTTGAGCAGGAAAGTGATATGATTTAAGTTTTAGAAGTATTATATTAGCAGCTGTGTTGAGAATGAATTGATGACGGGACAGGTGTAGAAGCAGGGAGATCACTCTTTTACAGTAATAGTTCAGGAAAAGAAATGGTACTTGACAATAAAGAGAAATCAGTGTGTTGGACAAAGACCCCCACCTAACAAAATGCAAAGCAGATATATCTCTAAGAGCTATTCAGAGAAACGTATATACTATGAAGGTAAAAAACTGACAAACGTTAACAAAATTCAGTAAGGATTTTGGGTGTTAAATTAATATTTAAACATAAGAAGCTTTTTTATACACAAACTAAAACCAGTCAAAAGATAGAGTAGAAGAAAAGTTTTCATTTATAGGAACAAAAACTAAACTAAAATAGCTAGAAATAAATTTTAAAAATGCACAAGATCAGTATGAATAAAAACCTTCAAAAGTTCTATATTGAGAGACACAGAGGAACATTTCTAATAATTGGAAAGGTAGTCCCTGTTCTGGCTAGCCATCTAGAACAAAATTACATTGTTTTTTACCTCACTTATTATCCCAAACAGCCTTTTTGTGCCCTCCTCAGACACATTAGCACCAGACATTTGAGTCCCAGGCCCACGGGGCCCACCCTCAAAGTCCAGAGGCATTTAGAATAAGCAGCACCTCCTTCTCAGAGATCCAAGTTTGAACTCCACAGGGCCCCTCCTGTGAATTTATATATTCTAATAATTCCAACTTCTCTCCTGTGGCCTCAGGAATGGTAGTTGCTTCCCACAGTCAATACCTCTGTGAAAACTTTAGTATCCTATTTTGTCACCAGTTTAATGTCTGTTAACAATACCTTATACTAAATTCTTTCTATTAAAAATAACTGGTATGGTTTCTATCTCTGACTAGACCCTGACTGATACATACCTCAAGTGCCACCAGCCAGAAACTGTCATTACTACTAAGTTAACGTCATTCCACACATCTAAGCTTATTACCTACCTACCTACTTCTTCCAAGAATACAGAGCAATAGTAATACCTTTACAAAGATGAGATACTATTTTTAAATAAAAACATTAAATTTTAACTTTATTATAATGTAATAAAGGAAAAAAATGAATTAAACTATAGAATATGGTAAATATTTCTTTACCATAAGAGAAGTTTTTGGAAAGAATCCTCTAAGAAAAGACATCAAGGAAAACATTAAGTTTGAAAAATATATGTCTTTTCTTTTCTCAATTTTAGATAGCATTCATTGAACTTTGAATGTTTAAGATAATATGGTATCATATCTTATATTACTTTTCCCATCCCATTTCCATCCATCTACTTTTTCTATCTCTAATTCAATTCTTTATTTCAGCTAAATTTTCTTTTATCACATCTTTGAATACTTTTTCTGCTCTTTGTTGAGTGTTCTATTTTGGGGGCACTAGTTATCATTATGCTAGAGAAATTTTTAGCACCATATCTATTAGTTAGCTTTTGTTGTATTAATCATCCTGTCTTTGAACTCTTGCTTTTATTTTTGTTTTGTTTTTTCATTAAGGTCTACCAGTTGACGTACATGTGAAATCTTTCCTTCTATCTTTTAGGTTATGGGTCTTCATCTTCTGCATGCTCTTTCTTTTCCTTCTGCTTTTTTTTTTTTTGTTAATTCATTAGTTTGCTATAGTATGTTTGCATAGTTATGCTTTTATTTTTATCTTGCAATTCTGTCTAGATCTTTTATTTGCTCTGACTTAATATGGGTGACTTTCTGACTCTCTTTTTTTCATATCTAAGATTACTTGGTTTAGGTAATATGCTTTATCTATTGAGATAATCATGTGAGTTTTTTCCCCTTTAAATTATTTTAATGTTCAACTCAAAACTGACATTCATGAAGTAAAGCCAACTTACTCATTTTTATACAAATGTTACCATTTTCATGTGACTGGAAATGCTATTATCTCTTTTGAACACTTGCCTATATTAGTAAGATTAACCTCTTGTGTTTCCATGGAACATCCAGGTTTTTAGTTCTGACATTTTGTTAAAGGCATGTCTACCTAGTCAGGGGGTGTAGTAACCCACTCACATGGGAGGTTTCCTGTGTTCCCTGATTGAGTTTGTATCCCTGGAGACTTCTTTTCTGTCAAAGACAGTCCTCTTTTTTTTTTTTTAACTTTTTGTTTCATTCACTTTTTTCTTACTCAAAAGAATGAGAAGACAAAGAATAGTCACTTAATTTCCTTCTCTCCAGACTTGGGGTTATTAGTAAGAATTCTTAAAATTCTATAAATCACTAATAGTTTTCAAGGGCAGAGGTTGTCTTAGAACCTAAGACAGTGCATTTTGCACTGTTTCAGAATTATGTTATTGGGCTGTGCCACCTCCTTTGTTTGCCACTGTTGCTGCACATTTTTGCTCTTTTTCAAAAATGGCTTTGGTTCATTTCACTTGGAATTTAAAAAGAGATTCTGTAGTTTTGTTCTACCATCTTAACTTAGAAGTCTGTATCTGACTGTATCTATGTTCTTTCAGTTCAATCTTCATTAACAACCTAAGAGGTAGGTAAGTCATCCCCACTTTTTAAAGAAAGAAAAAGAAACAGAATGCAAAGGAGTCATACCACTGGTAAAAAGCAGCACGGAAATCTAAAACCAGCGTTTTGTTTCCTTTTGCTTTTAAGTTTTTGAGGATATTCACAAAGTTGTACAACCATTACCACTATTTAATGCCAGAACATTATCATCACCCCATCATATACTCATTAGCAGTCATTTCCCAGTCCCCCAGGCCCTAGCAGTCATGAGTCTACTTATACATATTTTTGTATTCTGGATATGTTATAGAAATGGAATCATACAATATGTGGCTTTTTGTGTCTTGTTTCACTTACACTAGAGTAACGTTTTCAAGCTTATCCATGTTATCGTATGTATTATTTCCTTTTTATAGCCAAATAATATTCCATTGTATGGATATACCACATTATATTTATCCATTGATCAGCTGGTAAAGAATTTGAGTTTTACTTTTTGGCTACTAAGAATAATGCTGCTATGAATATTTATGTACAAGTTTTTATATAAACATATGTTTTCAATTCTCTTGGGTATATATCTGGTAACAGAATCACTGGGCAATATGGTATCTCTTAAGCTTAACGTTTTGAGGAACTGCCCAACTGCTTTCTATAGTGGCTGCACCATTCTACAGTCCTGCCTGCTAAGTCCGAGGGTTCCAATTTCTTCACATCCTCCCCAACATTTATTTTGTTTCTTCTTAAATTTTTTTAAAGATTTATTTTAGAGCGAGAGAGAGCAGGGGTATGGGCAGAGAGAGAGGGAGAGAAGCCAAAGTAGACTCCCCATTAAGTGTGGGGCCTGACACAGGGCAGAATCTCACGACTCTGAGATCATGACCTGACTAGAAACCAAGAGTCAGATGCTCAACTGACTGACTCTCCACTGTTTGTATTTTCAGTGTAGCCTAGAATTCTAGAAAGTATAAACTGGTATCTCATTGTGGTTTTAATCAGCATATTCAAAATTACTAATGATTTTGAACACCTTTTCATATGCTTATTGATCTACATATATTTTTTCTTTGAAGAAATGCCTATTCCAGTCATTTGTCTATTTTTTAGTTAAGTTGTTTATCTTTTTTGTTAAGTTGTAAGAATTCTATATATAGTCTGGATACTAGACTGTTACCAGTTATAAGATTTTCAAATATTTTCTTCTAGTCTGTGGGATGTCTTTTCACTTTGATAGTGTCCTTTGACACATGTTTTTAATTTTGATGAACTCCAATTTATCTATTTTTCTTTTGATTGTTTGGATAACACTAGATTTATATACTTCTAAGATACTAGTTTGTCTCCCTAAAATCTTATACACATACTGTCTTCTTCAGTGGACCACAAAAGACAAAAATGAAAACTTCTGGTTCAAACTAAAGGAACTCCTATTTTTAAATTCTTTGATGTGGTAGTAATCTCATTTCAGTAGATGGTAAGTAAAGAACTAATAGTGAGATCCAGTCCACCCCTCAAAGTCATTGATTCAAAATCTGATGGTTCAGGAATGATTGAATCTATTACTAATTTGTAACTATTCAGTAGCCCATATAAAATGAACTGATGATTCCATATTAACAAGTCGTATTCACTTTTCCTCAACAGTATATATACTGACATGCTGAGCAGAGAAATGTGTTGTTCTCAAATATGAATACCTAGAAATTTTGATGAGTGTGGTAGGGAAAAAGAATTAGCAATGATTTTAGAGGTCAAATAATAAAGTGGTTATATAAATAAACAAAGGTACCAAACAACAAATTCCTATATTTCCTAACATCTGTCATGGATATTTCCTTATAACAAAAATATAAAAAGAAAAATGTAATTCCTAAAAATAAAAACAATTACTAATAAATTAATCTCTAATCTCCAATCTAGAAGATATAAATTCCCACTCATAGCGTTAAGAATACTGAATAATTGGGCGCCTGGGTGGCTCAGATGGTTAAGCGTCTGCCTTCGGCTCAGGTCATGATCCCAGGGTCCTGGGATCGAGTCCCACATCGGGCTCCCTGCTCCTTGGGAGCCTGCTTCTCCCTCTGCCTCTCTCTTTCTCTCTCTCTCTCTGTCTTTCATGAATAAATAAAATCTTTAAAAAAAAAGAATACTTAATAATTATAATTTTACAATTAAAATGCTGTAATTTAAAGATGGACAAAAAGTACTCTTAATTAACAGTATGTACATCTCTGTTCACTTTCCAAAAATTTAGTAACAATTGCTTGTATTCACTATAAGGCAAGGCTCTGACATTTACAGCTATTTAAATAAACATTATTTTCAAGTAATCTGTGAGTAAAACCACCTTAAATTCTTTTTAGAAACTGACTTTCATGGTATTAATTTTTTATTTAAGAGTCTAACATTTCCCTCCATAAAGCAAATCTTCAAGTTCCACTGATGTCTATTGCTCCATTTGTTGTTCATCTAAAGAGTTAACTATATAACATCTTCAATGGTTCTGACTCTTGGCCTTACCTGGGTCCTTCCTGCTGCTACCTGCAATACTGGTGGTTCTTCTCTGTGAGGTAATCATTATGTTAGATCAGAATCACAAACATCAGGGCTAATTAGAATACAAGCTACCAAGAATTTCCATGATTCTCACTCTTTAAAAATAAAGTGAAAGGTCAGAATCCAGGGAACGGGAAAGTAGTGGTTACAGAGCTAGTCGTTTAGGTTACCCTAAGAACTTTTGGTACCAAAGCTTCTCTCCAGCTGCTTTATGTACCTGCCACTAGCTCTGTGAGGTAAACCATGACTGCTCAGTCAGGAGCTGAGAGCCATGGGGCAGAGAACCAAGAAAAAGGAAACTGTCAAAGCTCATTGTTAACACTGGCCACTGTGATACTTTTAATCTGTTAATACTGGAATTTCTTTTTTTTTCTTGTAAGTTTTATTTTTTTAACATTTTTTATTTTGTTATGTTAATCACCATACATTACATCATTAGTTTTTTTTAATTTTTTATTGTTATGTTAATCACCATACATTACATCATTAGTTTTTGATGTAGTGTTCCATGATTCATTGTTTGTTCATAACACCCAGTGCTCCATGCAGAACGTGCCCTCCTCAATACCCATCACCAGGCTAACCCATCCCCCTACCCTCCTCCCCTCTAGGA
The DNA here is from genome assembly GCF_037043125.1 of Eumetopias jubatus. NCBI lineage: Eukaryota > Metazoa > Chordata > Mammalia > Carnivora > Otariidae > Eumetopias > Eumetopias jubatus. The sequence goes on from NW_028274813.1 coordinate 96,509,001, forward strand.
ACCTCAGTTTGTTTTTCAGAGTCCGTAGTCTCTCCTGGTTCTTCTCCCCCTCCGATTATCTCATCTCTGCACTCCTACCTCCTGAGTGACCTCTGAATGCACAAGGGGAACAGGTGTGGGAAAGGGTGATGACAAAAATGGAAGAAGCCTCGCTCATCTTAAGAAAGCAAAGAAATTTTATCTCTCTAGATATTATCACCCTACATTATGCCACTCAATCTCAAACAAAATAATTCTCTTATCTCTCCTTTACCCTTTAACCCTTATCTGGAGCTGGAAGTTGAAATATGTGTCTCTTCACAGTCTTACTGAAGAGTCTCATCTATTAAACAAGGCAATATTTTCTCATCTAAAGAATCTACAAATTAAAGATTTTTTATATGAAATCTATTTGTAAGTATAAAATTATTTTTTCTATCTGTAAGTACTTTTTGTTTTTGTAAACTGTGGATTATTTGCTCTGGGACTTTTATGTATTTTTTTGTTCTAATTACATTATGTATTATATATATTCCACCTTTTTATTTCTTCTATTAAAGAATCTACTTCAGCCTCCAAGTCCTTAAACAGGAAGTGAGGGCATTGTTCTCTGCACTAGATAGTGGCATGCCTCTTATGTCATTTAAATTTTCATTTTTTAACTTCACTTTATTTGCAATAATGGTTTGGTTTGGATATTGACTGTTCTCATAAATAATGTGACTGTATTATTTTAATATATTTTATAATGGGGTCCCAATCCAAGATGGTGATGTAGGAAGACCCTGAACTCACCTCCTTCATGCACACACCAAATTACACCTATTTACTGAGCAACTCCTTTTGAAGAACAACTGAGGGCTGACTGAACAGCTTCTGCACAATATAAGAGACCACACAGAAAACATATGTGCCCCTATGTTTATTGCAGCATTATTTACAATAGCCAAGATACAGAAGCAACCTAAGTGTCCGCTGCTGGATGAATGCATAAAGATGGGACACACGGACACACACACACACACACCCCACTCTGGAATATCACTCAGCCATAAAAAAGAATGAGATCTTGCCATTTAGGACAGCATGTGTGGACCTAGAGGGCATTATACTAAGTAAAATAAGCCAGACAGAAAAAAGCAAATACCATGTGATTTCACTTTTATGTGGAATCTAAAAAACAAAACAAACAAGAAAAGCAGAAACAGACCCATAAATAGAGAACAAACCGGTGGTTGGCAGAGGGAGGGCGTGAGAGGAAGGGAAAAGTGGGCGAAGGGGAGTGGGAGGGAGATTCAGGCTTCCAGGTAGGGAATGAGTCAGGGAGATAAAAGGTACAGCACAGGGAATGGAGTCAACAAGAGTATTGTAACAGCACTACACCGCCACAGATGGTAGCTACATGTGGTGAGCAGAGTGTAACAAAGTTTATGTTGTACACCTGAAACTAATGTGACACTGTGTGTCAACTCTACTTCAATAAAATTTTTAATAATATTTACATTTTGTTTCCTTCAAAAACAGCTTTGCTTCAAGAGTAGTTCAAGTAAGTATGCATTCTAATTACTATGCTGATTCAATGACACAAACAGAGTCTGTGTCCCTCTTGTTGAAATCCTAATCCCCAGTTTGATGGTACTTTGGAGGAGCGGCTGTGGGAGATGATTAGACCGTGCCCTCATGAATGGAATTAGTGTCCCTATAAAACAGACCTGGGAGAGCTCCCTTGGCCCTTCCACATGTTATAACACAATAAGAAGACTGCCCAGGAAGCAGGCCCTCACCAGATACAAAATCTGCTGACACCTTGATCTTGGACTTTCTAGCCTCCAGAATTGTGCCAAATAAATTGCTATTGTTTATAAGCCACCCAGTCTATGGTATTCTGTTACAGCAGCCTGAACTGACTAGGGCAGTGCTTAAACATCCTGCCTGGCACACAGTGGACACTCAAATATTAGTTTTCATTTTGCTTTCCTTTAGACTAAACTATACCATAATCTCACTTCATTTCAGTTTCTATAGTATTTAACACCCTATCAAAAAATCCAGTATCAAGCACTGTCAACACATTCAGTGGACAAATATCAGTTTTTCATAATAGCACAGAAGTCTGGGATATAATGTCAGTTTATTCTATCATTTACTACGGATGTGAACATCTTAGCTAACAGCTTTGCCTTCACCTGAAACGTACTTCTATTAACACTGGTCTCTACCACTGAATGGCAATATTATGAATTAATATGTCAATACAGTATTATAACAAATGGCCTTATATGACTGAAATGAAAATGCCATTATACTCTTTTAGAATGCAAGGCAGAAAGTGTCTGCCATGTGATGCCCAGAACCTAGATCAATCTGGGCATGTAATAAATATTAAATTCTGAAAACCCTCAACATCTGTGATTTAAGGTTTCAAATATTTGTGATTCTTGTACCAGCTGTTCTCCCCCAGGCTAATGATCTTTTTATTACTGAGGTGCATGAGGTTTAAAGTTGCTAACAAACGTAAAGCTTATAGGAGGGTGGGTGGATGGCATTCATGTGTGAAGCTGACTCTATATAATAATGCCTCAAATAATAAACTTATTTTAGTAACAAAGTCAACCAAATTTTTAAACAAAAAACTTCAGAAATAAAGAACAAAACTGCAAATATTCATAAAAATCATGTAATAAACAGCTTGTACCTGTCTCAGCAAAATTGTGAAATATGAGGGGTTTCTGCTTTTATAATTTTTTTGGTTCATTGTCTTTTCCATAAAGGGAGAGAACCTTTATTTCTGTTCAGTTCATACCCACTCCCAAACAAAACAAGAAAAAATATGCTTTTACTTATTAATTGATTAAATACCTAAAAGTGAACGTCGATCACATTACTTGCATTTTAGAATGTATATTCCATTTCTGATTTTAAAAGTAAACAGATAACTTAAGAATGTACCTGGCACTGTTTTAAGTGCTTTATATGTATTAACACATTTAATCCTTTAAAGAACTCTATGAGATAAATACAAGTATTATTCTCGTTTTGCAGGAGGAAATTTATGTACAGAGAGGTTAAGTAACTTGCCAAGGACCACACAGATAGTAAACAGTAGAGATGGGATAAGATCCCAGCAGCTGGGCTCCAGAGACAAATACCGTACTATTTCTCAACATTGCTATTAACAGGTCTATAGAGACTGGGAATAGGAAGGGAGACCTGAAATCACTCTTGACCATACATTAGGGATGCCTTGAAGGTAAAGATGACTTAGACCCCTTAAATTGCCTGGAATAAGACTGTTAGAAGAGAGAATTGTGTAATCTTCCCAAGAGATAACTCCTCCCCACTTCTGGGGAAAGCAAACTAGGAAGATTAAATTACCGAAGTTATTGACACCTCTGTGTTAACACTCATCAAATTAGATTTCAGAAACATCTGTTGAGCTTATTTAAGTACACAAATAAAAATAATAATTCCTCCCTATAAGGATCCCATAATCTAGAGAAAAATTTTGTCTTTCTTTTTTTGAAACTCTTAAATTGAATGTAATAAATATCATGATAGACATGAGCACAGGATGTTGAGGGAACATACGGATGTCCCATCTAATTTTGACTGAGGGAGGAGTATCCCGAAACACATCCTGGGAGGTTTCAACAAAGTTGATGCCATGAGGATGAGTATCCTACCAAAGGAGGGGAAAAAAGAGGGCAAGCGTAACAGAAGGGACAGAATGTGCAAAGAAAGGTTTAAAGGCAAGAGAAGCCATGACAACATCTAGAAAGGAAACGTGATTATCTCAGACCTGGACACAGGAGAGTGTTTCATGGAATATGAAGGATGGAGAACTAAGGGGTAGGCCCGGACCAAAAAGAACCAATATAAGAAGGTTGGATTTTTATCCAAAGATAATGGGGAAGCACTAAAGAATTTTACAAAAGAAAAGAGTAACATGACTGAACTGTGTTTTGGAGCACACTGGCCATGGAACACAGTAACTAAGACTTTCAGCCCTAGAGTTTAGCTCTAGCTTTGTCACTTACTAGCTGGGTAAACTTGAATGTTATTTAACCACGTAGTACTTGACCTCTCTGAGCATCAGTTCGTCAACTGTAAACCTAGAATGGTAACAATAACAACTAACTCAAAGGGTTCTCGAGAGGATTAAACAAGACATCCATTTAAAACAATTAACAAACTGCTTGGTAAGTACTCAATAGATGGTAGTTATTTATCACCAGCAGTAGCAATGTGGAAAATAGATTAAGAGGGACAAAACAGAAGGCCAGGAAACCAGTGAAAGGCCTATGATAATAATCAAAAAGATAAAGTCTGAACTAAAGAAGTGGTTATAGAAGGGCCAAGGAGATGGTGGGTTCAAAACATGCAAAGGAGACATATTCTAGGACTTTGGGCACGTGTTGGGTGGGAATGGGAGATGGGTTTGGGTCACTGGATAAATGGTGTTCGCCAAGACAGGGAATGTGGGAGAAAGAGCACACTGGACATCTCACAGATAGATACATTTCCATCAACAGGCTAAAAACAAAGTTCATGGATCTTCCCCTCATAAATCCGCTCTTCCTTTTATATTTCTGTGACACTATTCTCTGTTGGTTCTTCTCTTCTACCTCTCAGGCTACTCCTTCACATTCTGCTTTTCAGGGTCCTCTCTTCCCTTTTGTCTTCTTAAGTATTAGCGTTCCTAAAGTTGCTTTTCTCGATGCTTCTCTCTTCTCACTTTTCACTCTCCCGGGTGAGCTATCTGCTCCCAAGGTATCAATCAGCACTCACTCGCTTACTGAGAACTTCCATATCTCTACTTCTGGCTCAGCCCACTTTCCTCAGTTCCACACCACGCATATCCATTGTGCACACGCAAACATCTCAGGGGGATGTTCATGTAATGTGTTGAAAAACAAACTACTTTCTTGATAATCTGCCTAGCCCTTATAGGTGCCAGTTAAGAAATAAAACAACAAAACCCCCTAAAATCTTTCCTTTAGACAGCCACTGGCTCTTCCTCTCCATTTTATGACTACATAAATTATGTTTCTTCTCCAACCTTAATCCAAATCCTCCATACACTCACTCTACATGGCCTACATTTTTTAGTAAAGTCTACTTTTACTACTTTTATGATACCTCTATGCTATTATCCCATTCTAAAACACCCCAATCTCTCCAGTGTTTAACCAGCTAACTGGTTAAAAACACTTCATCTGGAATGAATGCTCAACTTCCTTCATCTCTAAATTTCTTTCTTCACTCTCTTTTTTTTTCCTCCAAGACTACCTCTCCATTTCGTTCAAACCTTAATGCTATTTCACTTCTCTCACCTGCAGAGACCTGACTTTTGAGAAAGAAACCTTTTCTGTCTCATCTCTAGCTTCCCACATCAAGTGCCTAGCACATGGTACTTATTTAAAAACATGTATTGAATGCTTTATTACCCAGAAGTGCCTCCTTAAAACCACTGCCGACTTACTAGACCTTTTTCTCATCCCCCATCCTCCTTGCTGCTCTTTCTACATCATTTCCACAAAGGAACATTCACTGCTTCTTAGAACCCTTCCCCAGGAGGCATTCCTTGATTCCCTTAAAGATAGGTTATATGTTCCATTATTTCCTGTAGGGGATCACAGCACTTCTCATGCTGTTTGTAACTACTTATTTGTCTGCATCCTACAGATTTCTTGAAGACAGAATTATGCCTTCTTAATCAATATTTCCACTGTCTGATGCTATGACTGCTCAATAAATATTTGCTGAATAAATGAATGGATATTGTGATCAGATCAACACCTAAGAGTTCTAAGAATGTTGGATAATGAGAATGTTGGTTAAAATAAGGATGACAGGTAACATTCTAAGAGAACAGACAATCAAAAATCAGCATAAACATATGAATGAGTTACTTCATGTATTCACTCATTCATTCGGCATTTACTGCAGGCAAAGCAATGAGGGGAGAAATAGAAAGATAACCAAGATACTGTACCTATCTTCATGGATCTTTCTTATAATCAAGGGCTGAGGGACTGGGGATGGTAACAACTGATAGAAAATAAGAGTAAGATACTTTGCCACTAAGTAGCAATTCTGAATCTAATATTAAAATATCAGGACACGTTTAGAAGACCACAAATCAGCTTCCTCTGGTCCACTCACCTTTTCAATCTACGTCTACCATCGGCAGTTCTCAAACCTTAGTAAGCATAAGGAACACGGGGGATCTTGTTAAAGATGTAGAGAAATCTCCCAGAAATCCTGATTCTGTGGGCCCAGAAACCTACATTTTTACAAATATCCCAGGGAATATGGTACTTTTGATCTACAGAGTATACCACTGATAAAGTCCTTAGTCATTCACGTTGTCATAATTTTGCCATGTCAGAGTTCCATCTATAATACTGTTTGCTTAATAATTTCTTTAAATTGAAACTATGTGTGTGTATATTGGCCTTAACCTAAACAAGAGGTTTGATGACATATTTTTTATAATACATACGAAATAAATACATAACTATTTAAAAGTCTGTCTGTATACATGGGTGGATGGGAAACAGTTTAAGAAGCACTGCTCACAGTTTATGTTCTGCAAAGACCACATCCTGCATGCAGTCTTAGGATATAAATTACAACAAAAAGTTGCAGAGCAGTCAAGTTCAGCAGAACTGTGCTTCAGGAGAACTCATGCAGATATTCTGGTACCTTTTATAAAATAATCCAAAAATGTTTTAAAAATTGTTATTAAAGAGGGCACATACTGCATGGAGCACGCAAACAATGAATCATGGAACACTACATCAAAAACTAATGATGTAATGTATGGTGATTAACACAATAAAATAAAATAAAATTTTTTAAAAAATAAATAAATAAAATGGAAAAAATTGTTATAGCCACAACAAAACCCCTCCTCATATTGACTTTTTATTTTAAAAAGTGCTTTCTTTGCCTTTTATTCTGGTACCTAACTCACAGAATATTCTTGAGCTGACACCTGAGCCAACTACAAACAGCTAAGCCACCAAACTTAAAAGCAGTAGCTGGAACAAAATAAAGATAGATCTATGCTCTTGACCTACAATAAAATACCCATCCATTTTATTCAAAATTACATTTGATTAAGACTGATAATTGAGTTCAAAGGCATAAACTTGAGAGCCCTCTTTTTCCTTCAACCCCAAAGTAATTTATAATAATAGGCAAACTAATACGGCAAGAATATCAGAGGAATAATTGTATCTCAGGAAGGTCTATTCCTTAAAGGGTTTGGCAACTGAAAACCACAAATAGAAAAGAAAGCCGAAATAGAAAACCTATGCTGGTATCAAGCCTTAAAAACAATATTCTGCTCTAAATTATGTTTTTGCTTAAATGGCTAAGAAAATCAATCTCTACCTAAATATTCAAGTGATGTTTTTTGGATACCACATTGTCACTGTGTTACAATCCAGTTCTCTAGGTTTAATCTCTAGTCACGTGGAACAAAAACACAGATGAATGACTGCAGTTCTTGATCTCTACATCACTTAAGTCAATTGGAAATTTACCTTACTACTTACTGATTTATAAAGCACTTTATCCTGTTTGGATGAAAGGATTATTGCAATAGCCTCCTAACTAGCTTCCCTGCCTCAGCCCTTGTTCCCTATAGTCTACTCTCCACAGAGCAGCCAAAGAAACCCTGTTAAAAATATAATTCTTGGGCCGCCTGGGTGGCTCAGTCAGTTAAGTGGCTGCCTTGGGCTCAGGTCATGATCTTGGGGTCCTGGGATTGAGCCCCTGCTCAGCAGGGAGTCTGCTTCTCCCTCTCTTTCTGCCCCTCCTCCCCTCATGCACATGCACTCTTTCTCTCAAATCAATAAAATCTTAAATACACACACACACACACACACACACACACACGCACGCACACTTCTTCTCACCCTATCTTTCTCCTCAGCTCATACTACTCTCCCTTTGCTCATTCTCTGCTGGTTACCATAATTTCTTCACTGTTGCTTGAATACACTAGGCAAATTCCAGACCCAGGGCCTTTGCACTTGCTGTTCCTTTTGCTGAGCCTGCTCTTCCTAGACTGCTCTTCCCACACCTATCTATATGGCTCTGGTCTATCACTTCCTTTGGTCCTGGCTCAAACATCACCTTCCACATGAGTCCTCTTACACATAATCCACACCTCTCCACCTCTTATGTATTTCCTAACCACTTTACCTGCTTTGTTTATCTCCAGAGCACTTACTATTTGACATTCTATACCTTTTGTTCATTATCTGTTTAGAGTGTGAACTCCTGCCAGGTGAAGACTCTTTCTGCTTTGTTCACTGTTGTACCCCAGTGCCAAGAACATTGCATAGCACACAGTACATGTTCAATAAACATTTGCTTAATGAACAAACAGCATTATTTCAACTTTGGGACTTTCAGCCTTAACCCTATTTACAGCTGAAAATAAAAGCTGGAGGATATGCCCCAAATTTCCAGCCCGTATTTGTCATCTGTGAACTTACATGCATTATCTTTTGTCTGGTACAGCGTTCCCTCCGATTTTTCTTGGATAGTAAGGCAGCAAGAAATTTCCTAACTAGTGTGCAAGGAAGCAGCAAACCAATCACGTATAAAATTGATTTTAGGTGATGTGATTCTTATCCACGAGGCAATAAAGAAAATGCCTTTTGAATTTATATAGTGTCTCCTCTTAAACCCGAGCAAAATAAGCTGTATATTTGTTCCCTTTGAGGTGGGAAGGGGGGCTGGGAGAGACGCGAAGGCCCGGTACACCTTCCTCAAAGCGTCAACTCTTGAGCAGTCCAACTTACTTTTTGGGGGGGTGGGCATCGTTCGTGGTCTCTGCCGGGGGGTGTTTCTTTCTCACCCTTCGAGGTGTCTATTGTGCTGTCTCGCGAACGAGCTAAGGTGGGAGAGGAGCGGGGTACGGAGGGATGCTGAGCGCGGCTTCAACTGCCTCCTAACACAAAGTCGAGGAGGCGAGGGCTCCGCGCGGGTGTCTGGGGCGAGCGGGCTCCGGGGCCGCGCGCCTCGAACCGCAGCCTCGGCCCCGGGGCGCAGGCGGGACGCGCGGGCTGTGCGGAGTTAGGCCCGGACAGAGCCCCGTGGCCTCCCAGCGGCCGGGCATGCGGCCCCCGCGCACCCCACTCACCCCGATCCCCCCAATCCCGTGCCTTTCCCGGTTACCTCGAACTCTCTTCAGCGAAATGGGATCCTTCTCCTGTTCTGCTGACATTACAGACCGCAAAGCATGACTCCCCCCCAGGCCGCGGGAATTCGGTCTCTTTGATGCTGCGGCGGCGGCTCCTCCTCCTCGCGGGGCCGCTGCGGCTGCGAGGCGAGCCTCCGAGCCGAGGCGCGGCCGAGGGCGGCGGGGACGCGGGCCGACTTTGCAAAGTTTGGGAGGAAGACGAGGCCTCGGGGCGGCCGGGCGGCGAGCGGGGGCTGGCGGGGCTCAGCGGCGGCGGCCGGGAGCGCGGCCTGGGGGCGGCCCCCCGCCCGGGGCCGGCATGTGCGGAGGACGAGTGCACCGCCGCCGCCGCCGCCTCCTCCGCCTCCTCCTCCCACTCCTTCCTCTTCTTCTTCTTCGCCGCCGCCGCCGCCGCCTCGGGAGCCGCTGACAGGGGAGGCAGGAGGCGGGCGGCCGGGCCCTGGTGGCGCACTCACAGCGCCCTCTGAGGAGGAGGTCTGCGCTCTCGCCGCTCCCGAGTCGCAGACACAAAAGCCCCCAGCCTGGAGCCGCCTGCAAAACGCGCTCTGGGGCGGGCGAGGGACGTGGCGCGGCCCCGCGGCTTCCCCGCCCTGAGCTTCCCAGCCCCGCGCGGGGACGGACTTCGGGGGGCGGGGGCCGCTGCCTGGTCCCGCGGCGCCTGCAGCCGCCGCCGTCTCGCGCTCCGCCTCGGCCCAGCCCCCACGGCCCGCGCGCGCCTCTCGCTCCGCGCCGGGACTCGCGGGCCCGCGGCCCTCGTAGCCGGGGCGGGCAGTCGCGCGCCGAGGGGCCGCCCCGCCCAGCCCCGCGCCCGGCCTCCCCCGCCGCCCGCCAGGCCTGAGGACGCCCGGCTCTGCGGCCGGCTAGGTCCGGCCGCGCTCCTGCGAGGAAATGGCATCTGCGAACTTGGTCGGAGGCCACAGCAGGCATCTTGGCCTCGCAGCCAGGGATCTGAAAGAGGAACGTAGGATCCGAGAAAACTTTGTAAGCGGGAGCTGGAGAGTTCTCGGCCGGCTTGTGGAGATCCACGTTCCCCGACTCCGTGTCCGTGGTCTGGACACCTGTTTGTTGAATGCCCCAACTTCAAGTTTTAATGACTTGACTCTTCAAGAAAGAGCGATGAGGACTTTAATACAAGAGAGGAGGGTGGGTAGGAGCGGTGAGAAGACTGGACCTGATTTAGACGTTACATTTTAGGAGAAGGAACCCCAGTGTGATTGTACGTTGGATTTGGTCACTGATTCACACCCATCACACAGTTGGGCTGTGTGACCTGAAGCAACCTAGATAACCTCTCTGAGTCTCAGACTTATTATGATCTTTAGAAGGCAGTCGGGCTGCATCTCTGAGGTCTCTTCTAGTTCTGACATTCTTTGACTCACTTTCACAAAACTGTTGTCCTTGTTTGTGGTTAGGTTTTCCAGTAATCCTACTAAAGAGAATTTGTAGGTGCAGGCTCTAATCTTCAATCAGGTGAGACACTGGGCTTATTTTGATGTTAGAATCACTGAAAAGCACTCATTCATATGAGGACTAACCACAAACAAAAGGAGTCTCATCCCTCCGGAGACAAGACTCAAAACTCACTCAACTGCACATACAGTATCAGAAAAAAACAGAAATAAAAATGAAGCCAATGTATAGTCTTAGCAACTACATAACAGGCAAGCACCATAGCCTCAGAATCAGCTTTAAAAGGATAGGGTATGTCGGGGGGACAAATTTTACCCTCTAGTAAGTTTTGAAAATAAAAGAGAGAGAAGCCCATCCTCCTCCGCACCTCACCTCCCAGCAGCTAGAAGGTAAGCTCTGTGCGGGCAGGAATTTTATCCAGTTCACTGCTGTATCCTCTGGTACCTAACACTGACTGGCAAGTGTTCACATTTTTTGTCGTTTGTTGAATGAATGCGTGAATAAACAGACTGGAAGTGGCCCTGGGATGACAGGATTGACAGGGTTTTGTTGAGTGTGATAAAGCCTAAGCTAATTCTGTGATAAAGCAAATTGGGTCTTACACTATACCTTACAGGGTTGTTGAGAGATGTACTTTGGAAATATCAGGCATTATGGAAATGTAGAGTTTTCTTTATATAAACCTTAGTGCAAGGAGAGTGGTTGAGTAAAATCATTGCAAAGAGATTTTGAATTCTTTATTGTAATTCCCCAAAGCTAGAGACTCAGAAATAATATGTAAATCAAGAGAAACAAATCGGCCTCTTTTTAATGATTCATCAAGAATAAAAAGACCATCTTACCCAGTGATGGAGTTTTAGATCGATTTGACTTCCAAATTCTGACTACTTACTTGCTACATGCCAGACTTGGAGGGCATTCTAAAATTTCAGATTCCCAAACCCCTCCCGAGATTTACTGAGTCAGGATTGTTGAGAATGAGGTCTGGAAATGTAAATGCTCTCTATGTGATTCTACAGCAATGAGAATTGTGCATGATAATTCCTTATGCCTCCAGTATGACAGAATCCTAACAAAAATATCCCTTCACTTTGCTGTTATAGTCTTTATCCATGACGCTTGGTTATGAATTCCAGAATTCATCTTTACTCCCTCCTTCATACAGAGAAATTCAGGGAAATCTATTGTTGGTGGGCTTACCCCACTGTTTAAAAATACATGCCTGGTCATGCCTAAAACTCAATAGAAAGCACAGCTTAGGGTCAGCAAACTTTTTCTGTGGAGGGCCAGATAATAAATATTATAGTTTCACAGGCCCTCTGTTCTCTGTCACAACTACTCAACTCTGCCATTGTAGTAGGAAATCAATCATAGGCAGTATGTAAACAAGTGGGTATGGCTGTGTTCCAATAAAACTTTATTTATAAAAATAGGCAGTGTACTGAATTTGGCCCACAGATTAATCTGCTGACTCCTAAACTAGAGGTTGGATCACATAATTGACTTTTGAGCTCAGGGGACAGGCCTAGGCGGCAGATATAAATGAAGGAGGCATTACCTAAAAGTGGATAAACTACCCAGGATCAATGAGAAATGAGAGCCAAGGACAGAATACAGGGAAATACTGATATTTTATTATTTTTATTTTTATTTTATTGGGTTTTATTTATTTGAGAGAGAGAGCATGAGCGAGTGGGATGGAGGAGGGGCAGAGAGAGAAGAGGGACAAGCAGACTTCCCGTTGAGCCTGACTGCCTCAGGCAGGTGTGCAGTGGGGTGGGGAGTGACCATCCCAGGACTCTGAGGTCATGACCTGAGCCAAAGTGATATGCTTAACCGACTGAGCCACCCAGTCACACCAACGCTGACATTTTAAAGGATGGGTAGAGATAGAGCAACCTGTACAGGAAATTGAGAATGAATGAAAAATGAAAAAACAGGAGTGTTAGGGCAATCGAAAAAAAAAGAGAGAGAGAGAAACGATCAACATTATCACATGCCACAGAGAGAAGTAATCATTTCGGTCAGCAGCCATCCTTGGCCTGGAATCTAATAAACTCCTGTGTCACATATTTTGAAGTGTTGAATTTATAGTTTTTGCCTTAAATATATTACATCTCAAACTTTGCCTGTTTGTATTGTGGAAGGTAACACAGTGGTGTGTTTAAGTATAAAGACTGATATAAGTTGGTTTAGATTTACATCTAAACTTTTATTTTTCAGAAAAAAACATCCTGTAAGTTTTATTTTCAAACATTTAAAATCATAAATGTGTTTAAAATTGAATAGAAATAAAAAACCCAATTCTAGGTGTTTGGGAGTTTTGCAACATTGGTTTGAATCCTTTCACGATATAGTTATAAACATGGTCAGCTTAGCAACCTCTATACATTGGTCAACCACCAGGAGCCCTTTATTGACAAATATGGACGGGCCATTAAAAGCTCAAAATTGAGAGCATCACAACAGCAAAATTTGGGGGATGGCTTTCTGAGTCAGGCTTCAATCCAGACACAGAACCACACAGTAATTTGAATAGGGTTAAGTTTACCATAAAAAACTATTAACTACAGCAGGAGATTGCCGTAGGGAGGGATTGGATAATAAGAAGTCTAAAGAAGGCTAAAGAATCTGGGAAAAGCAGGGGCACCTGGCTGGCTCCAATGGTAGAGCATGTGACTCTTGATCTCGGGGTCCTGCGTTCGAGCCTCACATTGGGTGCAGAGATTACTTAAAAAAAATACATAATTAAAAAAAAAGTGGGAAAAGCAGGTATGAGGAGGAGCCACTCCCCTTAAGGCTGAGATGGAGCACCCAAAGGAGAGAGCCCTCCCTCTCCAGGCTGAGATTCTGACCTTATCGGAGAGTGCCAGAGGAAGCTGTTGGCTCAGGTACTGCGTGTATTGCAGGAGTCTGGCCCTGGATAAGTTGCCAGCACTACAGAAGCTGGACACTGGAGAAGACATGGGTGCTGCAGAAGCCCACCAAGAGGAGCAACTGTAACAGGAAGGAAAACCCCTTCCTCCTGCACCCGCTGTGACAAAGTATAACATCATGCTAGCTGGCCTAGGAAGAATATTTAAGGGGTCTATCTTAATTTTTGCAGAGTAGGCAGTGAAGGATAAAGCGGGGTTGAGAGGCAACAGATTGATTATTCACACAATGCTCGCGTGCACTTTAACCTAGGAAAGCTCCCTAAGTGACCTCCTATCAACAGCACCTCTGGTTCTGGAATAGGCTCTCTTAAAAAAAAAAAAAATGATGTTTTCCAAATTTTTGCTATCTTGTCCCAAATGTATATTTATTTTCAAGGCAATGAAATACGGGGCAAAGTTTAACTTCAAAATACCCTTGAAGTCATTCTGTTTAACCTCTTACATCCCATCCATTAATTTTATAAATTCCACAAATTTGTAATTTCCAAAAATTTATAAATTCCAAAATCCTAAATATTTCTCAGATGTGTTCATTCTCTATTCTTGCAGTTACCACCCAATTCCAGCCACAATCATTTATCTCTTTTCTAGACTAATACACTAATCACACAGTAGTTTCCCCCCACATTCACCCTAACCTCTATTCAAATCCATTTTCCACTTGGTAGGCAGAATGCTCCTTTTCATTCTGAAATAATTTTAGATTCACAAGAGGTACAGGGAAGGCCTGTGCATTCTTACCTTGGCCTCCCCCAATGCCAACATCATGTACAACTACAGTATAATATCAAAACCCAGAAACTGACATTGGTACAATCCATAGAGCTTATTCATATTTACCAGTTATGCATGCACTGGTGTGTGTATGTACGTTTGTGTGCGTGTATAGAGCTTTATGTAATTTTATCGCATGTGTCACCTTGTATAACCACCACCACAATTAAGATACCACAACTGTATCATCCCCACAAGACTCCCTGATAGCAAGACTCTCTTGTATTATCTTTTTATGGCCACATCCACCCGCTCCTTCATCCCTAACCCATCAGGGGCAGCCACTAATCTCTTCTGCATTTTTATAATTATGTTATTTCATGAAGGTTACACACATGAAATCCTGCAGTATGTATTCTTTTGAGGTGTTTTTTCTCTCCACACAACATAATTTCCTTGTATTTCATCCAAGTTATTGTGTGTGTCAATGTGTTGTTCCTTTTAACTACTTAGTGATATTCCATGGTATGGATGTACCACAGTTAAAAGCATTCACTCACTGAAAGACTGCATGGTAGTTTCTAATTTTTGGCTAGTATGAATAGAACCCTTATGAACATTAATGTACAAATTCCTGTGTGAAAATAAGTCTTCATTTTCTGGGATAAATGCCCAAGAATGCAATTGCTGGGTCGTATGGTAAGTCCATTTTTAGTTTGAAAGTAACTGCCAAACTATTTTCCAGAGTGTGGAGTGCTCTTTTTAAAACACAGAAATCATCCTGTCATCACTTTACATTAAACTGCTCAATGGCTTCCCACTGCTATTATAATTAAGACTAGTTTGTTTTTTTTTTTTAAGATAGACTATAAAGCTTATGTAATATGATTTCCACTGACTTCTCCAGCCTCATCCTCTACCACTTCCCTTGCTCTTGAAGCTCACTAGCCTTTTAAAAATGTCCTCCAACACTCTCCTGCCATGGGGGGTTTGCAAATGTTTCCTCTTTGGGGAGTGCTCTTCTCCCTGGTCCTAGTCCAATTAACTCAAATTCTACTTTTTTTTTCTTGAAGTGTTTATCTCAAGTATACATCTCCTCAGGGAAGCCTCCTTCTAGTCTGCCTCTGGCTCCATGTTTTCATGTTCCTTTCCTTCTCTCGGTTTGAAATTACATATTAATTCCTGTGAATATCTGATCAAATTTTGTCTTTACCTCCAGACTCTAGAATTCATGAGAGCAAGGGTTGTGTTGATTTTTGCTTATTTTTGTCTAGCATATATCACGTGCTCAATAAACACTATTTTTTGGTGGGGCGTCTGGCGCAGTCAGTGAAGTGCTCAACTCTTGGGTTCAGCTCAGGTCCTGATCTCAGGGTCACGAGATCAGGCTCTGCGCTCAGCTGGCAGTGTGCTTGAGATTCTCTCTCCCTCTCCCTCTGCTTCCCCACCCCACTATCTGTCTCTCCCTTAAAATAAATAAATAAATCTAAAAACAAACCAAAAAAACATTAATTTTTGAACAAATGAATGAATTACCTCTTGCAAAGAATTCAACGTCAAAGCCTTAATAACATTTCATAATTGTGTTTGTCCATTATTTATTTAAGATGTATTAACTACTCTAAAGCTGGTGGAAAAAAAAGAGATAATTAGCTACTCTTGTTCAGGGTAGTCTGCTAAGCAATAGATTCTTTTAGCTGAATTTCAGATCCATACATAATTTACATTAGTACATTCTGAAATATCTATTATTTCAGCTAAGATTTATTTTCCAAATATTTCCATCAGAGGAACATTATTGAAAAATAAAAAGGAGAGGTGCCTGGGTGGCTTAGTTGGTTGAGCGTCTGCGTTCTGCTCAGGTCCTGGGTCCTGGGATCCAGCCCCGTGCCGGGCTCTGCTTGGCAGGGAGTCTGCTTCTCCCTCTGCCTCCATGTTCTCTCTCAATCAACCAGTCAATCTTTAAAACAAATAAACAAATAAATGAACAAATAAATAAATAAGAAAAGGATTAAAAGGGCATTTCTAATTCTTTGAAAGTGTTAAGGAGGCTTGGAAATCAAGAAAGGAACAAACATCTGGGGAGCTCTCTGGCTTGATCGTTGTCCTATGAACCTGACAAATCTTTTGCAATCAACACCCAAAGACTTTAGTTTAATATAACCATCATTAAGAAGGTCCATGCTACCTTTCCTGGGGCAGTGTGGTTAAAAACATTCAAGTTAAGTAGAGGTGCCTCCGGGGAGGCACCTGTTTTTGATCTTTGATTCTGTTTATTTATTTATTTATTTTAAAAGATTTTATTTATTTGACAGAGAGAGACACAGTGAGAGAGGGAACACAACCAGGGGAGATGGAGAGGCAGAAGCAGGCTTCCCACTGAGCAAGGAGCCCCACATGGGGCTCAGTCGCAGGACCCCAGGATCATGACCTGAGCGGAAGGCAGATGCTTAATGACTGAGCCACCCAGGAGCCCCTGATCTCTGATTTTAAAGATGGTGAATCACATGCTTCTTATGTGACAGCTGATGAAACCAACATGGCAAAGTAATGTGGGAGTTTTGCCTTGTTTTGCTCTGTTTCTTACAGCAATGGGAAAAGAGGCAGATTTTTTTCAGGATGTAAATACTGCCAACATAGGCAGACTGCAACACTGTGGGTGCCTGAGAAATTTTTTAAGAGCATGTGGGAATGAGCAAGATATGTGCATACTCGTGAATGAAACACAGCAAAGCAGGACTACCTAAGAAACATGACAAATCTTGGTGTTAAAACAACAAACTGTAAATATGGAACAATTGGCATTTTATGAAATCTCTTTTAAGACACAGAAAGTGTGCCAATTTTAAGCCTTTTTGGTTTGTATATGTGTTGGGAGGGAAAGAGCAGAGAAAAAGAAGGCAAGGTAATGACAACTTTGTGCATTAACCTTCCTTTGAGTCCCCCCATTTCTTTGTACATCCACATTTTCTTATGGAGATACAACTTACATATCCCAAAAATTCACTGTTGTAATGTGTACAATTCAGTGTATAGTATTTTATTCCATTTTTAGTATATTTTCATACATTCAGAGTTGTGCAACCATTACCATATCTAAATCCAGAACATTTTTGTCACCCCGAAGAGAAACCCTGTAGTGGTTAGCAGCCACTCTGTATCGAACTTCCCTTTTTCCCCTCTCCCCACCCCCTGACCCTGGCCACTACTAATCTACTTTCTGTCTCTGTGCATTTGTCCTCTCTGGACATTTCATTTTATAGAACTGGAATCATACAATATTTTGCCTTTTGTGATGGGCTTCTTTCCCTTTGCGTAATGTTTTCAAGGTTCATTCAGCCTATGTGTCAGTATTTCGTTCTTTCTTATGGCTAAACAATATTCCACCGTAAGGTTATACAGGACATTCCCTTCTTAAATTTTTAAAATTTTGAATTATCTTCAAAACAACAGAAGAGGGGAAAGAAAAATCCAAAGAGCACTCGTATATCCTTCACCTGGGTACATAAACTAACATTTAGCCTCATCGGCTTATTTGCTTTGTTTCGGGCTTTTTTTCTCTCTGTACACACACATTATTATCCTTGTTGCTCTCCTTATTTTCTCAACCGTCATGCCCCTCTCCCCTTGTACATTTGGTGTGTATTTCCTAAGAATGAGATAGCCTCTTACACAATCACAGAACAATGATTAAATTAAGGAACTTTAGCACTGGTAAAATACTAGTACCTAATACACTGTCCATATTTAAACAGCACCAATATTCCCAGTAATGTCCTTCATACCAGTCTTTTGTCTGGGATCAAAGATCCATACTGCATTTAACCGTCACGTATGTCCCTTTGGTCTTCCTTCATCTGGGACAGTGCCTCAGTCTTCCCTTGTCATTCACGATGCTGACATTTTTAGAGTGTGGCCAGTTGTTCTATGGAATGATGCTCAATTTGGACTTGTCTGGTGTTTTCTCAGGATTGGATTAAGATTTTTGCATTCCTGGCAGAAATAATGGATCAGTGAGGCTGTGTCCTCCTCAGTGCATCACGCTGATAGAGAGGTACATGATACCAATGCCTTATTACTGGTGTTGTTAACTTTGATCACTTGGTTAATATGGTGTCCACTAGGTTTCTCGACTATAAAGTCACCATTGCCGTAAATTTATTAAGTACTCTCTATGAAAATACTTTGAGATTGTGTTCTTTTCCTCATGAAACTTTCATTCCCGAGTTTTTGCATCCATTGCTGATTCCTAACTGAATCAGCTATTACTAGCCTAGTTGCAAAAACAGTCATTTCTGTCATTCATTCTATATTTACTTGGCATTCTACTGTAAAAAGGATCATGACTAACTTTTCTCCTTTCCCTCCCTTCCTTCCTTGCTTTCTTCCTTCCTTGCTTCCTTCTTTCCTATCAGAATAAATTTATTTTATTCAATAGGTTATAGTAGTATTCATTTTTCATGTTTGATACTCAGTTTGTCCCAGATGTGGCTATGAAGAATCCCTCAGGTGAGGGCTGTGATCTTTTGAACATATCCCATAATTCCTTGAGCTCTTCCTTACTTTCTGACACAACAAGATATTCCAGGTTCCAGTACAGTCTCTGCTCCAGCCTTAGAATTAGCAGTTTCCCCCAAGGAGCCTCAGTCCCTTTTTAGTGGGGAATGATATTTATTTTTTTAAAGATTTTTTGTTTATTCATTTGATAGAGCAGGGGGAGCAGCAGAGGGAGAGGGAGAAGCAGTCTCCCCACTGAGCAGGGAGCCCGATGCGGGGCCCGATCCCAGGACCCTGGGACCATGACCTGAGCCAAAGGCAGACGCTTAACGACTGAGCCACCCAGGTGCCCCAGTGGGGGCAATGACATTTAGAAAACAAATTCTGAGTACTTGGTTTGCTATTGCCACTAAAGTGTCACTGCTTATAGGCTTTTTTTGGGGGGGGGTGGGTAGAGGGAGGGAATGCAATTCTTATAGTTCAATTATATATATTAAATCATGATTCATATCAATACATAGGGATATCTCTAATTCTGAGCCAATTTCACATGGTTCTTCTTTGCCTTTACCCCTTCCCTTTTTGTATCTTTCTTCCCCTACAGTGAGAACCCTGGTTCCCCAAGTTCCCATTTTTATTAGGGCTTTTGTTACTAAATAAACAAAGTGTGAAAGCACAGTTTTCATTTCTAATTTCAAAATCATATTAACAACACACACAAATTACAAAGACATGCACTCATGTATACATATACAGATAATTTGAGAGTATATGGTCATTCATTTTAATGAATTTTAGTCAGGTCCTCTTTCCCCAAAATGCAAACCTCACCACTTATCACTCTACTATTATAGCTTCATTCTTTTGGATTGTAAAATTGCTTTGATTTTGAAGAGTTATCTATTAAAATGTAAATTACAGCTTTATAATTAGTTAACACCTTTCACAGAAATTAGTAGATAGCTCTTGTAAGGTTGAGTTGGAGGGACTTGGAGATGAAGAAGTTTGAGACAGAGAGAAGTAAGGATTGAAGGAAGTCAGGGGAGGGTCAAATAGTACACGAAGTTAAAATTTTCTAATTATCAGTTTTCCTTTATGTATGTATTGATCTCAGCATGAATATTTGTGTAAATGTATGTAGTTAGTATGTATAGTGATATTGAGTCAGTGTATGTATAGTGGTCAAGCACTCATTTTCTTGGATCCAGGCTGCCTGACTTCAAATTCTGACTCAACATATATTAGCTGTGTAATCTTGGGTAAGTACTTGGCCTTTCTGTGCCCCACTGTCCTCATCTGCAAAATAGGGGCAGTAAGAATACGTACTTCATAAGGTTGGTGTGAGGATTACAATGAGCTAATGCACACAACATGCTTAGAATAGTGCCTGATACACAGTAAGTGCTATGTAAATGCTTCCTGTTATTATTGTATTTAGTCTCTATTTTCTTACGAAGATAGAAGCAAATTATACATACCTGTTAACTCGATTATATTCCATATGTTTATTTCCCCATCAATAAAAAAAGATCTGCCTTATATTCTATCATGGTATCATAAGAGTTATTTATAGGGGTATACTCTAATTTAATTTTTAACCCCTGCTGATGAGACAGGGTGTTTCCATTTTTCCTATTATAAACTGTGCTAAACATTCTTGTATATAAATCTCATTTGTGCACTTTATTTTCTTGCCAAAGTGCCCTGTAAAAAGTTGAGTTAATTTGTATGTCCTTCAGTAAGTTGTTTTAATTTCCTTCCTCCTAGAGGTCAGTGCTTTTCAGCAATTTTTTTCTGCTTCCCTCCCATCCACATCCACAAAGAGCATGTCCTGCCATCAACAGTATCTCGCACTAAATGATTCATAGTAGTTCGATGGTACAGCAGAGACTGCAAGTTGTCTCTCAGTGGCCTTCCTCTGTCTTTCCCTCTCTCCCTTCCTTCCTTGCTTGCTGGCTTCCTTCCTTCCTCCCTCTCTCCTCCCTCCCTCCCTCTCTTCCCTCCTTCCTTCCTAGATTAACAGAACTCTGTGCTTAGCTGGGAAAGTGTCTGCCTAGAATGAAGACTATATTTTCTAGGCTTTCTTGCGAAACGGTGTAACAGGAGACTAAGTTCTGAGCGATGCAAGTGTCCTTAAAAGTAGAAGCCATTCCCTTCTTTCCTTTATGTCAGCTGGAATAGGATGTGAATATAATAATGGTGCTCCAGCAGCCATATATGATTGTAAATTAACTCAGAAAGGAATTCATGCATAGGTGGAGTGAAGAGATCAAGAGAGCCTGCGAGCCTGACACAGTTGTGTCCCTGACCAGCCTTGCACTGAACCCTTCCTGTCTTCTGACGAAGAGAGACATAAACTCCTATTTTGTTCAAGTCATCACTATTTTCAGTTTATCGGTTTCTTCTGGTGAAACTGAATCCTAATAAAGGCTTATATGGAATCTTGGGGTTGAAGGTTGTGAGGGGAAGGTGGATGATAATTTGAAAAAGCCTCCAGATAAAAATCATTGACACAGGTCTTGCATATTTTTTTGGACATTTTAAAAGTCTGTTTTTAATATTTGTTTGCTGCCCCTGTGAACTGGAACATTAAAGCATTATATATTTAAGCACATTCTTGCCTTAATCAATAATTTTTAATAAAATCAGAAGTTACTAAATTTAATATCCTTAAATTTTAAAATTTTATTGAACTTATTTGGTGCTTCTGGCATAAATTGGGGGTCTATAGATATATGAGTACGGCTCTGTACTGTTCTGGCCTGCGCATCTTTGTACGGAGAATATACTGGCTTGGTTGTGGGTTTATGTTTTTTTAGAGATTTTTTTTAAGATTTTATTTATTTGACAGAGAGAGAGAGAGAGAGAGCACAAGTAGGCAGAGTGGCAGGCAGAGGGAGAGGGAGAAGCAGGCTCCCTGCTGAACAAGGAGCCCAATGCGGGGCTTGATCCCAGGACTCTGGGATCATGATCTAGGCCGAAGGCAGCGGCTTAATCGACTGAGCCACCCAGGTGCCCCTGATTATGGTTTTATAGTAAATCTTGGTTTATGGTGGCATAAGTAGTTGTTTGGTTTTTACCTGCTATATAATACTCCACAATTTAACTAAACAGTAGTTTATTTAACTTGTCCTCCTAAGAGACAGATTATTTCTACATTTTTACCATTATAAATAGTTCTGTCAGGGACAATTTTGTATGGGTTTCCTTATGCACACGTGAAACAGTTTTTCTCTAGAATAGGTACCTAGAAATGCGATTGGTAGAAGTTGCTAAATTGCTATTCAAAGTAATCGCATCAGTTTATATCCCTCTTAGGAGAGTGTAAGGGATCTTAGAACTTCCAATCTTTGCACATAGTTATTATTGTCAGGCTTTTCTCATGTGTGTCAATATCATGGGTATGAAGAGTTATTTCCTTGTTTTAGATACATTTCTCTGATAACCAAATGGTTTGTAAGCCATTCGGATTTCCTTTTCTGTGAATTGCCTATATAGATCCATGCCCATCTTTCTATTGTGTGGCTTGAAGTTTTATTGCTTTTTTGAAATCCTTTATAATGTCTGGACACCAACGTAGCTTCTTCGAGTATGTGGTTTGCTTTTAATTTCATTTAGGTTATTCTTCAGTCATGGAGAGGGTGTAAATTTTAATGTAGTTGTATTGTCCATCTCTTAGTTGTAGTTTTTGCTTTTAGTTACACGTTTTAAAATATCTCTGCCTATCTTGATATCATAAAAATTTACCTTCTTCTAGAGTTTAACAATTTAGCTGTATTTTTCACAATCTGGTCTTTAATGTTTTCTTCATTTATTTATGGCATGAGGTAGGCTCCCAGTATTATCTTTTTCATATGGAAACTTCTTTGAGAATCCATATGAGGATTTTCATTTGAGTTGCCTTGAACATATGGATTGGGGGTATTGACATTTTTAAGATAGTGAATATTTCTTCCATAAACATGTCCTACCTCCTTCTTTAAATAGGTCTTCAAACATATCCTTCAATAGAGTTTTATAATTTTACACCTACTTGGTATGATATATTCTTTTTAAAAAATATTTTATTATTTATTTGACAGAGAAACACAGCGAGAGAGGGGACACAAGCAGGGGGAGTGGGAGAGGGAGAAGCAGGCTTCCCGCTGAGCAAGGAGCCCGATGCGGGGCTCGATCCCAGGACCCTGGGATCATGACCTGAGCCAAAGGCAGACGCTTAACGACTGAGCCACCCAGGTGCTCCTATGATACATTCTTAATCCTTAGTTTTTGTTGATATGGTAAATTATACTTTTCTTTAAAACTACATGTTCTGGGGGTTTGTTGTTGATATTTAGAAACTCAAATGCACTTTGTATTTTGGTCTCACAACCATCAGTCTTACTTAATTCCTCTATTTAGACTAGTAGTTTGTCTATAGATTTTTCTTGGATTTCCTGTGTAGATGATCACATCATATGCACATAATGAAAGTTTTCTTTCTTCCTTTGCAATCCTACCTACCAACCTATGTGATACTGTCTAGCTCCTCTAGCACATTGTTGAATAGGAGTGGTAATGTTTTCAAGGTTTGTCAATGTTGTAGCATGTACCAGAACTTCATTCCTTTTTTTATGACTAACATTCCATTGTATAATATGTATAGATACACCATATTGTGTTTATCCATTTATCTGTGGATGGACACAGGTATTTCCAACTTTTAGTTATTGAACAATGCTGATCAATAAAAATTGGTGTACAAGTATCTGTCTCAGCCCCTGTTTTCATTCTTTTGGGCATATACCTAGCAGTGAAATTGCTAGCCCATATGGTAATTCTATGGGTAGCTTTTTTGAGGAAGCTGAGTCATTTTTCAAAGTGGCTGCACCATTTTATGTTCTGATTAGCAATGTATGAGTGTTCCAGTTTCTCCACACCCTTGCCAGTATTTATTTTCCTTTAAAAAATTAAAATTTTTATTATAGCCATCTTAGTAGGTATGAAGTGTTTTCTTATTGTGGTTTTGATTTGCATTTACCCAATGACTAAGGATGTTGAGCATCTTTTCATGTGCTCATTGGCCATTTGCCTACTCCTTTGGAGAAATGTCAATTCAACTACTTTGCCCATGTTTAAGTTGGGTTGTTGGACTCTTTCCTGTTGTATTTTAGAAGGTCTTTATATTTTTGTCTTATGTAGTCAGTGCTGATTTAGATCTACCCACATTTCTCTATGTCTTTGCTCAACATGGCTTTTTGATAAAAACAGCTTTATTGAGATATAATTCATATACCATATAATATACCCATTTGAAGGGTACAATTCATTGGTCTTTAGTATATTCACAGAGTGCTGCAAACACCATCACAATAAATTTTAGAACATTTTTGTCACACCAACAAGAAACCCTATACCCACCATCAGTATATCCCTTTCCCTGCCACCTTCCAGTCCTATGCAACCACTAATCTACTTTTGTCTCTATAGATTTGCCTATTCTGAACATTTCATAATCATACAATATGTGGGGTGTTTTGACTGGCTTCTTTCACTTAGCATGTTTTCAAAATTCATCCTTGTTGTAGCATATATCAGTACTTCATTCCTTTTTATTGCTGAGGAACATTCCATTGAATTGATATACCATGATCCATTTATCCATTCATCAGTTGGTAGACATTTAGGTTGTTTCCACTTTTTGGCTGTTAGAATAATGCTGTTATGAATGTCTGTACAAGCTCTTGTGTGAACCTATGTTTCCATTTCTCTTGGGTATATATTTAGGAGTGAGATTCCTGGGTCAAATGATAATTCTGCGTTTAACTGCTCAACTATTTTCTGTGATGGCTGCATCATTTTACATACCCACCAGCAATGTATAAATATTCTAATTTCTCCACATCCTTGCCAACACTTATTATCTTGTTGATTATAGCCATCTTAGTAGATATGGGGTGATATCTCATTGTCTTTTTTATTTGTATTTTCAGCTCATCATTGCTTCTTTCTTCTAATATCTTCCGCGTGGATTGTATTTCTTTTTTTCTGAAGTACATCCTTTATTGTTCACTTAGCAGGGGTGTATGGTGGTAAATTCTCTCAATCTTAATCTAGAATTATGTTTATTTAACTAACATTTAAATGATAGTTTTTCTGGGTATAGAATTCCATCTTATAGTTATTTTTCTTTGTGATGTTTTGAAGATACTATAGCACCATCTTCTTGTTTCTTTTATTGTCACCAAGATATCCTCCCACTGCAATCTACATCATCTCTTTTTCTCCCCCTCCTGCCTTTAAGTTCTTCACTCAGTCTTCAGTGTTCTGTGGTTTCACTAAAACGTCTTGGTGTAGACTTATTTTTATATTTCTAGATTGAAATTTGTACTTCTTGAGTCTGATGATTTCATAAATTAGTCATTTTCTCTTTGAATATTGCTTATCCTTCATTCTCTTTAATCTTTCATTTTAAGAGTGGCTGTCAGAAGTATGTCAAATCTTCTCTGTTTACCCCTGTTTTGTATTTTCTGTTTATTTCTCTGTGCTGCATCCTGGATAATTTCCTTACATCTACCTTCCAATTTTAGAATATTCTTTCAGTGTATTTGGTGTGCTATTTAACAGATTTTCAAAAATTCAATGACTCTACCTTTTTATTTCTAGGCATTCTATTCATTTTTCTAATGTACTTTTTAAAAAAAGTTTTTTGTTCTCTTATGCTTTATGTTCTCCACAGTCAGCACAATATCATTTCAAGAAATTACTGTTCTATTTTTCAGTTTCCCTTTTATTTTTCAAGTCAGGAAATTAAAAAAAAATAATTCAGCTATCTTAAAAAAAGCTTGTTTAGGTCACATTTTCTCTGTTACTTCTAGGTTTTCTAGTGGGAATGTTTTCAGCATTTCATTACTTTTAAAATGAGAATATTAAAAAACAAAAAAATTTAAAAAACATTAACTCTTCATTGACTTTTTTTTTTAAGATTTTATTTATTAGAAAGAGAGAGAGAAAGAGACAGAGAGAGGAGCCCAAGGGAGAGGGAGAAGCAGATTCCCCACAGAGCAGGGAGACCAACACGGGGCTCAATCCCAGAACCCCAAGATCATGACCTGAGCAGAAGGCAGACACTTAACTGACTGAGGCACCAGGGCACCCTGTCTTCACTGATTTTTTCTAATTACAGGAGAAAAATCCAACAACACATTTGTAATAGAGATCATGAAAGCTCCCTCATGCTCCTACTAGTAGGCGATCACTGTAACATCTGGGTATTTTCCTCCAGCTTTTTGGGGCATGTACCAACAAACGTTTATAAAAATGGGCTCCTTCTGGGCACCTGGGTGGCTCAGTTGGTTAAGCGACTGCCTTTGGCTCAGGTCATGATCTTGGAGTCCCGGGATCGAATCCCGCATCAGGCTCCCTGCTCAGCAGGGAGTCTGCTTCTCCCTCTGACCCTCCCCTCTCTCGTGCTCTCTCTCTCAAATAAAATCTTTTTTAAAAAATGGGCTCCTTCTGAAATAACATTGTATGCCTTGATATCTTTTATCTTGTTATATATAGATGTGCCTCTTATTGAACGGCTGCAGAGTATTTCATACTATGGATGTGCTATATTTTATTTGGAATATTCCATTATTGATAAATATTTAGGCCAATTTCTTTTTTACTCTTATCAACAATGTTGTTATAAGAATCTTTGAATGTTTATGAGTGCCTGTGCTATCATTTCTGTAGAAGCTCCTAGAAGTGGGATTACTAGGTTGTAGGGTGTGTGGGTTTAAAACATTATTTAATACTGCCAAACTACTCTCCCAAAGGTTCAGTCAATTCTCCCTCCCTCCAGTGGTTTATGCATGCTCATTTTCCCACATCCTTGCCAGCACTGGTTGTTATCATTTTAGTTTTTCCCAATCTGATGGGCAAACATGGTATTGTGTCATTTTCATTTCCCTGATTGCAAGCAAGATAGAACATCTTTTTCCATATGTTTATTAGCTAATTTAGTTCTTTCTCTGTGAATTTCTAATCCACTGCCAAATTTCATCTTCCTTTGGCCTTTTCCTTATTGATTTACAGGGGCTTTTTGTATATTAATGATATTTTCTTCTATGTCTCACTTGCCTTTTGTTTATAGTGTCTTTTACTGGACAGATGTTTTACTTTTAAAAAACAAAAACTTCAACCTGAATTAGAACTGTGTCTATTTGATTAAGCCCTTAGCTTTTAGGCTACATGCTATTTAGTTCCTGAGGTGATCAGCCATCTACTGGAAAGGGGAAATTGTTATTTCCTTGCTGCTATGCAGTAAATGCCAGATGAAAACAATTCTTAGATCCCTTAAATAGGCTCTATTCCTGTTGCTTGCAGTGGACTCTATAATCATCCCATACAGAATATAAAAGTTATCATTCTATAAAGTGAAAGCTTTTATTCTCCATTCCCCGAAAGAAAACAAAAGTAAAACACTTTTTTTTCTTTTTTAACTAAGGAAAAGTTTTATTTAAACTGTGCAATCAATCAGTATTTAGACAGCAGTTTCATAAACATTTTGGCATTTAAACTTTTACTCATTTTTGGCATGACCTGTAGGATAGTATGTAAACTATCCTGGGGAGGGGGGAAATACTAGGCAATATTTACTATGATGCTAGAAAAAGAAAAAAAAAACCCACATTATTAAACAAAATATGTTTTAAGAAGACATTAAAAAGGTACATTCAAAATCAAGGCAAACGTTTGCTTTCTTCATGCAATGGAGTTCACAGAGCTGATCCCCTGAGTCAAGTATAAAACTAAAATAGCTCAGCCCTAGAGCCCATTAGCTAGTCTGCAAATGCTGCCCTTACAAGAAAATGGTATACAGAGTGAAAGGATCCAGAACACCCATAATATGAAATAATATAGCTGGCTCCCACACTTTCATTTAATTCACATCTTTGAAGAAAATAGAAAAAAAATTACGCATACACAGACATAAAATCTTGTCCAACAACAGCAACAAACAGACAAACTTAGGTAATATATGTCCTCTATTCTACTGATAGGCTAAGGCAATGTGTGTGTATTCCAGGCTTTGCAAATTCTTATAACAGGTTCAAGTTGCTAAATCATTAGTTATCATTTTCATTTGCAAACAGAATAAATACAGAGAATGTGTTAACAGGAAGAAGGTTTTAGGTAAAATTTATCTTTGTTTTTTAAGACAGTTCTGTAGAGAAATATACTTCTGTAACAAATTCTTAAAGATGGTTTAAAAGAACCTGGTCTACATACCGTGAACTACTTACAAGATATAAACTTGAGTATATCTGCAAAGATGTTCAGATTCATGATAATCATTAACGCTTCCCAAGAAGCTTTAAAGGCATACTTGAGTAAGCTAGAATTAGGTGCCAGTAGGTGTCGCCCTATATAAAATTCATTCCAAATAGTTTAGAGAAATGTTAAGACGTTCCATAACCTTGAAAAAGTAGAACTGTACATAAGTAAAGAAGAACCCTAAAAATGCACTTTTCTCCTCACCTCTCCCAAGAAACTTGACTCTTTAAATCTTTAGAAGCCAAAATAGATATAGTAAAAAAAAGAAGAAAAGGGAAAAAAAGGGGGGGTTGGGGAAGATCTAGGGAAGATCCAGGAGAGAGGAGAGACCGCTGGGCCACAGAGTGCCCCAAAGCCAGCACACTGCCCTCGGCCCACAGCCGCTCCCTGCTCTGTGCCGCCCCCTGCCGCCCCCCCCCCCACCAGCGGCATCCTCATGGGCCCCACCCAGACTGGCGAAGGAAGGGCCGTGCGCGTCGCCCCCACCCAGCTCCCCGGCACCGAGTCCCCTCAAAACGCCACCGGGAGGGCAGGGCCACCCCGGGGAGTCCCTGAGGCCGAGGACCCCGGGAAGGAGGATCCCGAGGACAGCTGCCCTCAAGCTGCTTTTTGGTGCTGAACACCAACTCACAGTAACACAGTAACAACTTTTCTGACACCCACTCCACAAGTAAACTTCACATCTTTTTCAAGGATGCATGGCGATGGAACCCAGTCACTGTGCTGTGGGGAAGCCTGAACCAGCCTATCAGGAGAGACCCCATGCGCAAGCACAGTGGATAGAACTAAGCTTCTTAGACGACATTCCCCCCCATCAACACCAGATTTGTTTCTATGGTGACTCCTCTGCAGTCAAGATTTGGAAGCTGTAGGATCCTTACTGACATCTTATCTCATAGTATTCTACCTTCAGTGTAGCGTCTTGAAGTAAGTTCCCTGCTATACTAACTTTTAACCAAAAAAGCCTCCACCATAAATGGAAACTGTACGGAAGGAGAAGCCTGGAGGTCCTTGCTTTAGGTTTGAGTTTTGACTATTGTTTGAATAACCAAGATTCCGGGAAAGATGTTAGGCATCAAAGTTAAAATTAAAAATTCATGATTCCTGTTCTCATGGACTTTATAAACCAAAAGGAATAGGCATTAGATACAAATATAAATATAAAATGTAAATATAGATTTTTAAAAGTCATATTAAACTGATATTTAAAAAAGCAAGATGTTGCATAATTAGAAAGGCTATCCAAGTCACCCTAGTTAGCTATTTATAGAATGCTTTTCATAAGAAATTTCATTTTGGGCAAGTCTTGAAAGATCTTAAAGTTTAGTAGCTGTGAGCGCATGGGGCACATTTAAACAAATCTTGATAATCTCTGTGATGAAATTTCTTTTTACTATGAAAAATCATGTAGGATAATACTTAATACTTTCTTCCAGCTTTCTTGATATATAGTTTAAGTTACAAAATATATCAGTTTAAAGGGTAAATTTTCAGAAAATTTGGTAATTGTATACACTCATGTAAATGGCACCATAATAAAATGTAGAATATCATCTTTAAAAAAATGAAAGATTTAAATTGAGGCAAATTCCCATATCCTTTTGTAGATTTTCCTACCTTACAGATTTAGTGTTTAAATACTAGTCTTTATCTTTTAACAACCACTTTCTTCTGTTAGTTTTTGGTGCATATACAGGAAATGCAAACATTTTTCATTTTAGCACAGGCAAAATGTAATTGAAAAGGCTGAGCTGTAAAGAAAAAAAAATCCGTTAAGAAATGTTTCACAGCCTCATAGAAAGGACTTGCAGACTATAATTATTTACACTTAATTTTCCTTTTAAGTCTTCACAATACTATTGCTTCATTCTGCATAAGAAATCCCCTCATTTCATGGTTAGAGAAGGAACAGAAATAGGTTAAGAACTTTCCTACCAAACAATTCTCAAAATGGTAAATGATTAGAATTTAGGTGCTCCAATAACTAAACTTATACTTGGTTCTATTATACGACTCTCCCTCAACTTTGCTCCGTCCTAAATTAGCGTGAAGAATTAGTTAGGTAGTAATTCATATAAAAACTATCGACTCCAGATCTAGCAAGGAAGGATGACTGGTTACACACTTAGCTTTTTCCAGTTAATAAATTCCTATTTGGATATGGGGACTATAGAAAAATCACACAAGATAAAATCGAATTCTGAACACCTAATCTATTACGCAAATGCCTGAATAGATAAGGACTCCGGAAACCATAACTACCATATTTCTAATGCAACCCTAGGCAGAAGCACCAGTTTTCAGGCAGTATTGGCTAAGAGAAATTGAAGGTTTTAACAGAGAAAAGAGGGAGGTTAGGAGATTTTAAGAGGTGAGTTACAGCTCAGCCTCCTAAATTCCTCCTGTGAATAAATGGACACAACTAAGACTTCTGTTGAATGGCTATTACTATGTGGACAGGTTGTGTTGACATAGCAGAAGGCACCACAAGCCTAAGTAATTAAATACAATTTCTTAGCTGAGAAAATGTATCCTAGTAAAAATCCTATCAACTTTGGAATTAAACCAACTTGGTTTGTATCTTGGCTAAACCACTTAACCAGCTGTGATCTTTGGCAAGTTAGGTATTTTAAACCTCAATTTCCTGATCTCTAAAATGGGGGAAATATTTGCTTTGCAGAACGTAGTAGTCTGCAGGAATGAAGCATGTGTTTGGCACACTGCATATGCTCAGTAAATCGCATTATCTCTTCCTAGAGACTGGGGTCAAAAGCAGCTGAAAAATGACCAGCACATTATCCCTGCTCAGAATATCACCATGGTCTCTACCCCATAATGGAGATAGCTTTATCTCCTTAGTTAAGACATACTGAAAATTAGGGTTAGAATTAGACACTATCCTTCAAAACTGAAAGAAGGCTTGACTTGAACCATCCAGGAATTAGAACCAACCTGAGCTGTGGAATCTAAACTTTCCAGGAAGAGGGACAACTAAAATCAAAGAAAGAGCATGACAAGGAAGATAACATTGCTTTGGATGTGCACATTCTGATAAGGTGAGTGGAGGCTCCTGCTGAGGTTGATGGGAAATCGAGGGGTTACCACACTGAAAATAAAACAGCTGGTGAAGCTGAAGAAATAAACCTGATTTAAAAGGTAGAAAGGTGGCATGTTGCAAATATGCTGTTAGAAGATGAAGAATGGGTGTGAGCATGATCCTGTTCACCTACTGAGTCCCTATGTTTGAGGGTTTTTTTCCCCTAACCCTCCCCCAGCAATATAATTACTTAAGAGAAAAGCAGGAAGTTCAACTATAATAAGAACAGTTATCAAAAATTTCTGATGAACTTCCATAAATTAGAGCCAAGGAAACTTTCTGTTAAATGCATAGAACTGAGACGTTAATTTACGAAGCACATATTCAAAAAGTTTAAAGCTGAATTGTTTTTGCAAGTGATCTAGAAAGGAAGTTTAATGTGTACACTTGATAAACTACAAGCCAAGGTTTTCATAGCTTTGAGATTTTGAAGATCCCTAAGGGGCACATGACTTCAGACTTCCAATCTCTATAATGCAACAAACATTTTGTAGGGATCAGAATTCTACGGTTCTACAGTAATAATGTATCTACGGTTGGCAAAATAATGGCCCTCCACAGAAGTGCATGCCCAAATCCTTGGACTCTAAATATGTTACCATATGTGGCAAAGGTACTTTGCAGATGTGATTAAGTTAAGGATTCTGAGATGGGGAGATTATCCTGGATTATCCAGGTGGACCCAATGTAATCACATGTGTCTTTAAAATTGGAGAACCTTTCCTGATTAGGGTCAGAAAAAGATACAATGATGGAAGCAGGGTCAGAGTGAAGATAGAGGAAAGAGTTCACAGCCTCTAAAAGCCAGAAAAAAACCCAAGGAAACAGACGTTAATTTTATCCCAGTGAGACCTGTGTCAGATTTGTGACCTACAGAAGTGGAAGGTAATAAATCTGTGTTATTTTAAGGCTGTCAAGTTTGTGGTAATTTGTTACAGCAGCATTAAGAAAATATAGCATCTGTCTGATAAAAATGCAAGACTGTCATAATCCTAAACACTTTCAAAGGCTTAAAAAGGGAAACTGCCTGAGAAGATTAAAGCCTGAAAACATACACATTGCATTAGCCTGTGATCTTATGTCCTGAGCATAAATCAACTTAACACAGAATTCTATGTATATGTTCTCCTAAACACCAATAAAAGTCACAAGTAGACAACTGGTTGTATATGGAAATCTCCAGAACCCTCTACTCTGTGCTCACAGCCCACAAAAAATTATTCTATTAAACCGAAGCAATTTTACCAGAGACCCATGTGGCAAATTGTCAGGAACACAGTTTACAAAATACATGTTTAGTCTTAGAAAGATCATGACTCTTTCCATATAGTTGAAACTTTTTTTTTACATTCAGTATTAAAAATTTACATTCAATGAAACAGAAACATATGTGAATCACTACACCACCACTGAAATGGAACCACATCTGGATATTCTTGCATAAAAATAAAAAGATACTTTCAATTTCATCTTTTCAGGACACTCTTCAAAGTTGTCTCCAAATGGACTTGACCAGTGATCCTGAGTAGTCAACATGAGCAAGTTTCTGGCCGAAGTCCTTAACAAAGTCAAGACAAACTAATGCAAATCACTGTCATTATCCCCAGTGTTGGTGGTGCTCTTGTTTGAAGCAAAGGCTAATAAAAGGCATTTCACCGAGGACTGAATTTCCCTGGTGTGCCAAAGCCAATTTTTTAAAAGCTATTTAGTGGATAAAGCTGTGTCTTTCCTTTTCGGCTAATCAAAATATAAAACCCCAGATTTCATAAAAAAGATTATGGTTTCACCCAAGGTTTCCCCTAAAGTTTGAAACACTAGGGTCCCTTGATGCAATTAAAATATTTCGACTTATGGACAACTTTAAAGAGCACATCAATCGAAGGATAGCCCACTTAAACAGTGATATTTGTTTGCCCACTATATGCCACTGCTCACCAGAGATGAGAATGTCCCTATTATTTTGGGACTGCCTCAAGCCTTCTGAGTTAACCAGGTAATGCTTTAAGCAGGAGGAAGACTGCACAGGCTAATTCAGGGTTTGCCATATGCTCTGGAATGGAAAAACTTGCTGAGATTTCTGTTGACATCTCACACTCAAGGTGCTTACGAGAGTAATCACATCATTTGGCAAAAACATCCTGTGGCTGAATCAGCAGATTTGATGGAAAGTCCCTATGTATGCTATTTGGATACAGGCTGGGCTCTGGAGAGACAAGTTTGGTTGACATAAAAACAAGAAACAACAGTTTAATGTACAACTAAATTTGTCTATATGCAGAGGTAACCTTAAATATCTTTGGTTTTTTATAATTTGCTGATAAAAAGTACTTGAATAAAAACACTGATAAATACCAACATAATTGTATTGCTTTTAATTATGTAAACTTAGCCCTTTGATATCTTTTGCTACTAAAGCTAGATTCCTATCAGCCTCTAAATAAATTTATTTCAAATCTGCTCATCTTTACTTACTTATAGGCTAATCTATATACTTTAATGGTCTTTGGTATGAAAATACTGATGAGCAGTATCTTGTAATATTTGGCATAAAAATGGCAT
Organism: Eumetopias jubatus; assembly: GCF_037043125.1. Lineage (NCBI taxonomy): Eukaryota > Metazoa > Chordata > Mammalia > Carnivora > Otariidae > Eumetopias > Eumetopias jubatus. The sequence continues at coordinate 96,542,716 of NW_028274813.1, forward strand.
GCGTGTATCAGTACTTACAGCAAATAAGTCTTTGGAAAAGAAAATAGTTACCATTTGCATATTAACCCCATTGGAATGAAATGCCATGAGGTAACACCACTATGAGAGATGAATGAGAACCTTCACATTTTAGTTACAGTTTTATACTTAAGACTTCAAAGAAGCTAGCTTTGGCCAAGTAAAAAGAAGTCTTTGGTGTATACTAAACATCTTATTCAATGAGACCAAAATATTTATCTTTGGTGAAAAGATTTTTTTTTCTCTCCAACAAGTAGTTTCAACAATTTAAAAATACTTTACTCTAATACTGTCTATGAAGATTTACTTGCTGAAGAAAAAAAAATTATACTTGAAATTCTTTGGAACTACCTGCTGGTAAAGAACTTATTTTAAATGCTCTGGTAACAATAAGGTAGGTAGAAATTACTAGTCTATTTAACTACAACAATCAATATAAACCCTATTATTTTGGGTTAGTAACTACTTATATAAGCTTCATACCTATAGATGTTTCTAGTTAATTCAATTTTGGGGGAAATTATAGTCAAATTTTTACTTTCTACTGAAAATTCTTTGGTAACAGAATTATTATGAAAAAAATCTGTATAAGAACACAATGAAAAGGTGAAAAAGTAAAAATGTACTGGTAAATAATTAGCAAACAGTTATAGCCTAAAGATCTACAATAACTATGGGCCTATTCATCGAAAAACAAAAACAAAAACAAAATACTTTCCTCAAGGACTTTCAGATCTTCTTTAGACTTTTAAAATGATTCGAATTCATGTAGCCCTGGACACATCTTCCATAACCATGATGGATGATGTTTCAACTTTAGATTTTATCTGCCTTTTAATGAAAATTTAAAAAATAAAGCAAACTCCTTACATTCCTTAATTTTGGATGCTGATAAAAGTTGGCCCCACAAAACTACTTATGAACCAAAAGACACCATACCCTGTCAATCTGCCCATGCTTGCATGAGGCAGCTTAAAAGTAACAAAATGTTCCCTGAGTACAGGAAAAAAATAACACTAGAATAACTTTAAAAGGAGGTAGTATAAAACAGGAGCTATAAAGGCAGGAGGAGCATTTTTCCTTGCCTCAGATTGTTCACCTAAAGCTCTGCTTTTTTTGTTTTGCCATGAAGCCCCTACTTAGATAACTAAATGGGGACTTTGACTTTATTCACAAGTGGTTGCTGGCACTTAATGTTGGTCTGCTTCTGAACACATCCAGTTTGGCACAAAACTGCAGATTAAGAAACAATAAGAGGTGCATCATCAGACACTGGGATAGGAGATGATGGAGGTGGGACCGTTACACCCAGTAATATTCTTTTGATTTTAGAACACCATTTAGCATCACTTCCCCACCCACCCCGTAAGCCAAAGGTTTCAAGGGGGAAATCCATTAAGATTCCTTTTAAAAAATGAGGCTCAGAAGTCATTTCCAGATAATGTGAAGAAATACTTACCAAAAAATATGGGGTCCCCTCTCTACACCGTGTGTTTAATTCTTTTTCCTCTTCCACTGCTGGGTACCTAGTAGGTAACTGTCTCATGACTGAAAGAAAACCTATTCTATGTGGCTGAGTAAACAGTTTGCTGATTTCAAACCAGCAAGAGGATTAACTCACTCCTGGAGTTAGCATTCCTCATTCACAGCATTGACATGGAAAGAAGATTATAAATAGAGTACCAAATTCTCTTACGAATTCAAGAAAATACAAACAAGGTGGTAGAGCTCTGAATACTTATCCCTAAACCAAACCTGCATGAAGACGAACTAAAATGCTTTGGTAAGATACTATACATCAAAATAGTTATTGATAAAATCCAAGAAACTCTTAAGGCAACTTCCTGTACTCCCGTCCTGAACAACTTCATGAATATTAAAAAGGTATAAGGCAAAGAATTTCATAATATATAATGGAAGGCACTGTTACCATGATAACCTCTAGTTCATTTTATGGTCTACTGTTGCATTTATCTTTATTCTTAATATTTTATGAAATTTCTTTACCCTTTTTTAAGTCAAGGTGGGCTTAAAAAACAAAAACTCTAACCAATTCTCTTTAAAAATCTGTTTTCTGCGTGGAGTTTTGCAACTAATTCTGGAAATGGTGAGGATGCTTTGCAAACAAGACAGTGCAGCCTTTGGCCGACCGTCAGGCAAAGGGGAAGGTAGAAAAGGCACGGCTGTAGGCAGCTGAGCTTTAGGGAACAGCAGGTAAAGCACTCAGGCTCTAATGCCCAAATCAGAAAGGCCAGTGAAGCCACAGGATTTCCTATATGCTACTGAATAGTTCTGTTCTCAAAAGAGAGACACTTTTTTCTTTGTTTTGGTCATTCGTTAAAATCAACAGTCCCACTTTTTCTCTTCTCGGTGGTTCGACAGTCCTCACAGTGGAGGCACGACATTCTCCAAACCATGCAGATGTCAGAGTTTTCTTTAAAAAAAAAAAAAATCAGAGCTTCAGATAAACATTCTTACTCATATACCTATATGACTCCTTTGATCACACGCACTACACGTACAGCAATGAAAACAAAATGCTACTAGGAAGTATCATTGGTTATGGAGCGGAGATAAACTACCACAATAAACGAGGTAACAAAGTTGTCTCTTCTGAGTTTGCCACCTGGCAAACTGAGGTAGATAGTCAGCAAAGGGGCTTTCCAAAGTCTTCCCTTTGCTCCAGTGATATATTTTATAATCCAGTCAAATCTCTTGACTGTCTCTTCACATTGCTGACAATGACACATTCAAAATACAGGAGTTTAAACATAAAAAAACAAAACACATTCAAAAAAAAAAAAAAAAAGCTGAAATACCCAATAAGACACCAAGATTTTCACAGAAGGCTTTGGCTCCCTGTTCATTGTCCTTCGAACAGACTTAAAGGTGGCAATACCTGAACATGGCTCTCTAGATTGGAAAATCATTTTTATCAAAGCGCAGCATGGTGGATGGCGGCTGCAGAACCAAGGAGGAAGTTTGCTTAGCATCCAGCAGCACTGCTGGGTCCTCACGCTTCCTCAAGGAGGGATCCCCACCTGACTCACTGCCAGTGAAGGAACTGGAAGTTGGGGGGGTGGTGCTTATGACCGAGGACAGGTGTATCTCGTCATTGGACTCATGGGAGAACCTTCCAGAATCCCCCGTCTCGTGGCTGCCTTCACTATTGGCTGAGTGCTCAGTATCAGCTGCAATACCACCAAAGGGTCTTGGGAAGCTGGCTGTCTGACCCGGGGAGCTGGGAGAGTCTTCATCACTGATCAACACAGTAGTGCCTGGCTGGTAAAAGCACACCGCTTGAGCAAATCTTCTTTGAGGCTAAAAATACATAAAACACCATCAGTGATGATAGAGTGCTCTTGAAAAATAATAAATATGGCTTTACGTAGTCTGTATGTTCAAGGATATGGGTTGAAGGCCATCATCATGAAGAGATGATCTAGGTCAGTAGTCCCCCACCCAAGTGGCAACACATCAGGATTACTGGGGCAAGTGAAGTGTCTAAAGGCTTCTTCAGTGATTTTTGATGCTAACTCCTGCCACATCCCTTCCTCCACTGCCCCCCATTCCCTGCTGAAAACTACAGCTCTGGTTACTATTCCAACTGTCACTTCAATGATCACGCACCATGGATTTCCACAGAGTTATGCCCCAAGTTAATAAAATCATATCCAGACAGAACATGAAAATTAAGGCCTTCATTTACATTTTCCTCTCTTTTTATCATTTCATGATACCATAGGTTGCCAAAAATTTTTCTCATTTAGGTGGGTTACCTGGTCAACTTTTATCTTCTTAGAATCTTGGAAAAAAAGCCATTTTTTCTTAGAGTTGTTTTTAATTATAGGGCCATAGCTATTAATTATCAGGTCAGTTCCTCCCTGGAGAAATAAAACGAGAAAATGTAAATACTACAGATTTCAGTTTATTACAAGTAGTACACAAAATTTTTAAATATTAAAAGAAAAAACCATCAGGGACATCACTATTTCTTTTTTTACATAAACAGTACCCCACAAATACAAGGCATTTGTTAGTGATCAAAAAGATATAATAGTTTTATTCTTGAGAGAGATACATGCTGAAGTATTTGGGGTGAAGTGTAATAATTCTAAAAATTATTTCCAAATGTTACAGCAAACAAAAATACATAGAAATATAGAAGTACAGGGGCGCCTGGGTGGCTCAGTCGTTAAGCGTCTGCCATCAGCTCAAGTCATGATCCCAGGGTCCTGGGATCGAGCCCCACATTGGGCTCCCTGCTTGGCGGGAAGCCTGCTTCTCCCTCTCCCACTCCCCTTGCTTGTGTTCCCCTCTCTCGCTGTGTCTCTCTCTGTCAAATAAATAAATAAGATCTTTAAAAAATATACATATAGAAGTATAGACAAGATATTGACAATTATTTGTGCATTTATTATATTACTCTTTCAACCTTTCCACATATCTGAGAAACTTAAAATGTAGTTGGGAAGAAAAAAACCATGGGCCCGCATATGCTCAACAAAATGGCAATAAATGGAGGATCAGTTCTTAGCCTAAGCCGAGGGAACAGAGAGATGAGGCTTCTCTGCTTCATACAGACCCCCACTCTGAAAAGGCCTCTTTTCACTTAAGATTCTCTCTTTTTTTCCATGTCTTCTTCCCCATGCCGCTTCTCCTAATCCTTTCTCATGCCCAGTTCCAAGTTAGTAATAAGAGAACCTCAATGTGCTTTAGTACTTTTTATGCTTATTTAGAAGTTTTAGGTTCCAGTGTTCTAGATTA